>NW_021853600.1:1824092-1832993 GCF_003651465.1 Formica exsecta | reverse complement strand
CTTCCGAGCGAGGAAAGCATCAGCGGGAGATAAATTCCTTTCAAGAATTGAAAGATGCAAAACAAGAATCCATTGGCGCCATTCTCTCTCTTGATTATTATGAGATTATAATCTTATAAATGATAGAAAGACATTGATTTTACTTTAATAACTGGATTTTATTTTAACAAAAGAATTTATTTTATTAAATTTATTGATCATTCCATTTATTCGTCCAAAAAAATAACGTTTATTTATTCGATTTGGCAAGATAAAAAAAAATAAATTTAAAATTACGCGTTAGACTGGAACGTATTTTTAAAAAAAATATGATAAAATTGTGGACATATGATGACATTGTGACAAATGAGCAAAAGATTAATTTGAAATTGTTTCATTTAATGTGTTAAATTATTAAAATTTTCAATGTTTCATATTGTGATATTATATATTATATTACATTATATATATATATATAAAATACGATATATATGAAAGTAATTATCATGGGTGCAAGAGCAGTGTTGATATGACCCGCCAATATCGCTTGCAATTTCCTCAGTCGAGCGTATCACGTAGCATCTAGAAATTATCGCAGCGCGACGTCGCTCCATACGCAGTTGCAATCTCTGGGATGTAACTGCGCGCATATACACGCCGTGCACGGTATAGTAATCGGATCATAATGTAATCTGCGATTGGATGTAGCGGCCACTCGCTCGCGTGCTAAGGAATCGTGTAATCGATCCGATCGATTACGTGAGAGGGGAGAATAAATTCAGGAATTTGGAAAATTTCGAAGGCTACGCGAGATAAGATCCAACAACGATATAAAATAAACCTAATGCAAAAATCTGATATTCGCAAGACTCAAGAAAAATGAAATTATGATCTTAATTATACAGGCGTCTAAAAATCAACATCTCGCGATACCATCGAGAAATTACACGTGGCCGCGACACGCGAACTCTGCAAATTATGCGGTGTTACATCGCTCTGCACGCAGTTACAATTTCTAATATGTAACAGTGCGGACGCCGTGCCCGGTATAGTAATCGGGTCATAATGCAATCCGCGCCGATGGATATATTCGACGACCGCTCACGTACTCCGGAATCGTGTAACTTTATTGGAAGACGACGAGGGACTTCCGTCCGGTTATCTCTTCGAGCCGACATGGCCGCTCATGGATCCTGAAGGGACGCGGACAGAGCGCAAGGGGTTAGCACTAATAGCCCTTAAGTTGGATGAAGTTCGCCATTGTACGAGCCGTCTGGGCGTACGTGATCAGTTTTACCCTTGGATAATCGCACCACCGGAAGCCCGATCTTCCTATCGTCGTTCTTAACTGTAAAGACTTGCACGGAAGACATTATATTGGTAGATTTTCCGTGAAAAGATGCGAAATGTTTTGTGGTTTTTTTTTTTTTTATCAGCAAGTCTTCTGAAATTGTAGAATGTTGAAAGACACGTTAAAAAATTTTCGAAAATATCAATAACGCGTCGCAATTTTAAAATTAATATATAAACCCATGTAGTTTATATTAATAGACTTCAATATTCATTTTTTTTTTATATAAGATTAATTTATATGATATTTTATGTGCTCAGTCACGTTAAAAGAGAGAAATAATTCATATAAATGTAACTTAACATATATATGTATTAATCGAATAATTATTTTTCAAAGATCAGTTATAAAATATTCTTTGATTATCACGTGTTTAATTGTTTCTGATTTGAAGAATTAATTTCGTTTTTACAAATCCATAAAAAGAGCCTTATTTTACATAAAAACAGGTTTTTCTTTCAAATTCTGCCTAATTTCAAACAATTTGATGATACATATGAAATAAGTGATATCGAACAAGAATTTCAATAACTAGCTTATCATAAAAATGACATATTGACTATCCGGAAAAGAGCAAGACGCTTCGACTTATATACTCTCTGTTGACTTTATCACACAGATAATTTCCGAAGGAATAAATTTATCGTTCTGTCATTCAACAACCGCGCTGCAACATCCAAAGATCAATCTCATAGCGGTAATCCGCGCCGCGCTACCTACAAATTACTCAAATAGCGACTCGACAACGACACAACAGTGTACGTGCCGTTGACTCGACAATAGTACAATCATCATCGCATGATCGTCGATGTCCGGCGCGACGCGATTATATGCGTTTTACAATGGCGGAAATCGCGAAGATGCGCGAAGGGCACGATGGACAGAGAGGATAGAGGCGGTAAGTTACGCGAAGAAGCATGCGTTAATGATTTCGGTAAGATTTGTACATACCA
The DNA here is from genome assembly GCF_003651465.1 of Formica exsecta. Taxonomy (NCBI): domain Eukaryota; kingdom Metazoa; phylum Arthropoda; class Insecta; order Hymenoptera; family Formicidae; genus Formica; species Formica exsecta. The sequence goes on along the minus strand of NW_021853600.1, from coordinate 1,830,710 downwards.
GCCACATACATTGTAAGGGCCCGTTCATAAAAGGGAGTTAAACTTACCGGCGACGATGACCTCACTGCCAGTCATCGTCGATAATGACCCTTTCTCCTTCCATGCGGCTTTCCTTCTCTCTTCTCTCTTCCTTCTGTTTCAACAATTCCTTCTCTCTTTCCTGTCCTTTCTTCTGTCTTTCTATTTCTATCTTTTTATATAGTCGTGTATTAATTATATATCTTATTCTCGTATTATAATAAATATTACACATTTCTTTCAGTGACTTTTCCTTAAAAGATCGACATTTTTGTATGTAATCGCTCATTAATTTATAATTAATATTTGATTTGCGCTATTTATTCAGTAATTTATCGCCGTACTTATCTCCATATTATTACACTTGGTGCATTTATTTATATTACTTCTTTCTTATCATATTCTCCGCCACGTATATTTCCTTTGTATATTTGTCAAGAGAGAACATTTGCCTCTCTTTCCTCTTCCTCGTCTTTCCTCATTCTCTTTTTCTTCTACCGCTATTTCTTCCTCTTCTGCCCTTCCTTCATGCATTCTTTTTTCGCGAGCGCATATATACGTGTGCCTTAATGACGCGTATGCAACCCGCACGCGTCTCCTAATAACCATCGTCATTAGCGCACGCGGAACCAACGCGCCGCAAGGAGGCGAAATTTTTGGGCGCGGCGACGACGCTTCAACAATACTACCCGTCATTTTCGGCGCGCTCGCGTGGGCACGTCATTAAGGCTTCTTTTATGAACGCATCTTTTGTCGCATTCCCTAACGCGACAATCACAACATATGCTGAGGATGAATAGTATCAAATGAATTTATTTACGCATTCAATGTCTGATTAATTATACATATAGTGAGGAAATAATTCTGGTTTCTTTTTGCCATTTTACTTACTAATCTTGAATCGGTATTGCGTATCGCAAACTTTTTTATGTAATTCCCATTTATTGAAAAGTACATGAAATTAAAAGAGAAAAGAGAATAAGATTTTATAATATCTTTGCGGCTCTATTTAATAACTTAAAAATTATTGTTGCTTTGAGATGTATTTTTGTTGATCTATTCAAAAAATCGGCTCTAAATTATGATCAAGAAGATCATGCGTAGAAGATACATAACAGATAAATGACTTAATATTATAAATATGAGAATTGAAATCTCTGATACTCCCGGATAATAACATCCCCAATTTCTCTCTGATACTTAATATAACTCTATAATTCACGACATCCAATTTGCGACACAAGCTTAAGAGAAATCTAAACTCCTATAATAATAATTCCATAATCAGTTACGGAATACTCTCTCCTTAAAAATATTACTCTATTATAGATTTTTTTCGGGGGCATCATGGGTGGTACGAGTTGGTTACATTTAAATGCGAGTTTTGCAAGAGGCTAATTTCTAACGTCGTTACGGGATATTAATCATCATCGTGCCTTTCCAACTAGTCTCTTTAAAGTTCGACGCAGCCGACGTTACATCATTACGTTACATCACCGTCAGGTAACTCGTGAAAAGACCGAGGGGTCGCAGTAGGAACCGGCTAACGGCTGCTGTCCGGCGATCGGCGTAATTACAACGATAATTTCCCGGTCGACGAACATGGAGTCATCGCGACGTTTTGCATCGCAACCGTCCACTCGATAAAATAACGCGTTGCGATTCGCTACATCAGGAAACCGCAATTGCAATCCGATGTAAAAGCTAACATTGACATGGGAATAAATGTTTCAAACAAACTGTTGATAGAGTAATGCGTCGCATTTAATAGCATTGCATAGCTATTAAAATGTTACTTTCCCTCTCTCTCTCTTTCTCTGTATATGAATATAATATATGTATATCTTGTGTATATAAATATAAATTGCAATTTTCCTTTAACATATATAATGTGTAATTCTCTCAATAAATATACAAAAAATATTTCTCAGAATATTACAGTTTTGTTTAATTAAAATTCCAATTTATAGGGGATAGAAAGTGTTGTAAAATTACTTTTTCATTTTTTAATTAAATATTAATTTATATGAAATTATATTCTATACATCTATATACATATAATTCTTTTTGATTTATTTGATTATTTTTTTATATTTTATTCCATATAGATACTTTGCTTGCTAGAATCGTTCCCACCGAAAAGCACACGTAGGTAAATCGCGGTCCGTATAGTTCAGCGAACACGTGAGATCCCCGTAGCACGTTTCAGAATTCCGCCACGCTCGAACCGACGACCTTTCTTCGCAGAGCATTTTGCGCGATCGCAATTGTGATCCAACGCGGCACGGCGCGACTGCAAAAATCAGTGTAGCCGGTATGTATAATTGATAATTGATAGATATATAGCGGAGTGGGTAGATTAACTGCTCCGCGAGTTTCTGAAGTGGTCGATATGTATCTATTGTACAAGGTAAACGAGAAAAGTTGCAAGGACAATCTATACACACACAACCGCGGATTTAATAATATTAGATTATTATCTGGAGAATCATTTTCCTCGAAAAAATTGATATCCAACTTTTTTAAAGAAATAATGCTTTTTCCGATTAATCAATACATTAGCAGATTTTAATTTTTTTGCTTTTTTCTGAAATAAAGAAATAATAGATCATGTTCTTTCGCGATCTGATTTTTTTTATTTTCAATATTAATCGTTTTGATATTTACTTTTAAATTATATTTAATTATTTTGTTTCTAAATTATTTTTATTATATTATAACATTAAATTATATTATAACATTTAAAATGTAATTTTTTTAATAAGTAAAAGTTTTGTATCGTATATTTATTTAAGGAAGTTTAATTGTGTGATCAGACAAATTTAATTTGCGCTATTAGATAATTTTCTGATTATATGTCAGTATACACATTTCTTATGAAAACATTGATCCTGTAGAAATAATGTATCCTCTTACTATTAATACCCAATGAGACGAATATGTTGAATCACCGGGGTTACATATTGTTTTCATCTAGATTTCTCTTTCTGTATAAAGAAATATATGATTATGTTTCAACTGATAAGCGTATGGCGTTTTATCTCAATTATCATTTTTTTTCACTCTATTGCTAAGTTATTATTTTTAATACCTATGTAATTATTTTGATTCCGCCTATATTCATTTGTGTGTACTTCTTTGCAGATAATCTCGCATTCCTTATTTACTAATCACATTTCTATCATTTTACATTTTTATATAGTATACCTATAAATCTTGTAGTTATACAATTTTATTGATTTTATTCTTATAAATATTCTTAGAATAATATGTATCTTTTTATTCGTTTATAATTTTCCCATTTTGATAATAAATAGATCTCTCTTTTCCGGTTCTAAGCGAAGCCGTTACATTCCTCTTAACGCTATCTCATGACTCACATTCGAAACCGCAGTGAACGGAGCACGTACGACAGATTAGCGATCCTTGTTAAGCTAATATCGCGCATGACACAGTTTGTGATCACACGTCCGTCACGGGTATATAGCCACGCGTGCAATTGTGTGATTTCCATAAATAAATAGTTTACTTTTTCTGGAGAGTGTTCCATCAAAGAAACATATCTGAAAAATGATTAGATGCTGCAAATATCGTTTGAGATTACGAAGAATTTTTAGTCATTTATTTAAAAAAAGATTACCTTAAATCAGTATGACATATATCGAGAAAATGAAGATATAACTCTTTGCTAGATTTAACAAATCGAGATTAATAATGACAGTAACAGACGGATGTTGCGAATCCGAAAATATTTCATCGTAAAATCGGAAGAATATTTGCAGTGTCGGCGAAATATGGCCGAATTAATCTAATGGAAGGAATTTCGAAAGCAATGATTATTCGTTGGCCGAAATATTATTTGGACTATTGTTTCTTTGAGTTATACCTCGACGGATTTTGAATATGGTGGGCGCGCCTGCAGCCATAAAAGAATACAGTCATATCGTCTCGCGACTTTATTTCGCGATTTTCGCGAGGAACGAAATGCTTGTTCCCAGTAACTTCGCCCAACGCGACGAATAATAGGATCTACGATCCGCCATATAAATCTTCTTAAGATCGGGGACTATGTGTCACATAAAGTACATGTTTTACGCGCGAGAAAGATACGTCACACAGAGAAGAGCATGTATGTATGTGTCCGCGAGCGCACGCGCACAAATATCGTCGAGAGAAGAATCGAGATAAGAATATATGTCATAAAAAAGATAATATTGGAAAGATAATATCTGTTCTTAAGAAGCATATATACGGATTTACAGACGAAAGTTTAAGATTTAAAAAAACTTTGATTTAGAACGTTATAAATATACAACATTAATTTCATATTGCTAGGTTGATATACATATATAGTTTGTTATTCATTCTTTATTAGTGTCAAAATTAATCTCAAACTACAGTAATACGTGACACGTAAAATTTAATTAAAGCTGAAGTATATTTAAAATTCTATTTTCTGAAGTGATTGGATCTGATCTTGCAAAATTCTCAATATTTATATGAACACGAGAGAAAAAGTTTATAAGATATTCTCAATCATCGAAAAAACTCTACGTTTAAAATAAAACTATAGATTATTTGATAATTAGTCCAAATTAATTTATATATTGAATTTTTATCAAATTATATATATAGATGGAACACTATAAAATATTTCACTACATATAATGGTAATTTTATATTATACTTTTTTCACTTTGAGAAGTATCATGTTTTTATAATAAAATTACGTTTAACGAATTAGTGTGTTTGAGAAGAATTTAGCTATTATTACTATATAAACTTACTAAAATACAATTAAAATTACTCTTTTTGTCTTATATCGCATAATCAAATAATTTAGAATATTAGTATTTTTTCCGCCAAACATTCTTTAAAATGTGATTTGTATTATGAATTTTTTATATTATGTATATTGGGATAAAACATATTTTTTGTGTTTTACAAACTCTGCAAATCTTTCTCATATAGAATGTACAAGCAAAATCTTATTATTACCTTCGCACGATTTTACTTTCGTATTTTTGTTAATGAATCCGGCGGCTTTATTCACCGTGTTCCATCCTAGGATCCTCAGGCCAATCGCGGGACCTGACGGATCACCGATGGCCGGATAAACGCGGAATACGGAGCGCGCTTTATTCGCTCGCGTCCCCGAGGCGCGCAGCCGCGAATAACGGTGACTAATGAAAACATGCGTTCCCTCATCTCCTAGACGCGCGCGCGATAAGTTCTCGCATGATTCATTGCGCCATTACATAGCGCGGCCGACGGCTCAATACGCGCTCATTGTGATATCGGCAATTTATTGCGCGGGCGGGGTGGCGGCCGCCGTCGCGGCGGCGGACCTGAGATCGATCGAAACTTTCGCCGCCCGCAAAAGTTTTGTCGCTGAAAGTTCGCCGCCGCGGGTCTACCTGGCGGGAAAAACAACTCGACGCCTTAAACTAGAACAACTAATGTCTAGTAATCGATCAAGACATTTTAAGTATAGCACAATCAAAACAAGTTAATATGGCTACGTATCTTTAACGTATATCATTGGAATAATCAGGAAGGAAACAAGCTAATTTCTTCGTAAAATGAAAAAAAATTGAATAGTTTAAAAATAATTTAAGGAATCTAATATTTTTGATAGTTAATAGATAAATATTAATTAAACTCACAATCAACTTAAGGTGTTACTTAATAATATTATGTCATCATTAAGTATCAAATATATTGATTGTAAACTCTTTTACTTTTTAGCTCTCTCTTTCTTCAATTTATAATTTAGATTTTTATTTTAGCTTTTTCCGTACCTATAAGAATCTCGGTGACTTAATTCTTTCTGATTTGATAAAATCCGAAATAAGCTACCAGCCTTTCGAAAATATGTAAGCGCATATCGAAAATTGATTTTCCTAATTCGTGTATTGAGGAAGGTGACGACGTTATCTTGTTAAACATTATCTATGTTTCGAGAAATTTTATTTTTATCGAATGTTCGAATCATTGAATGTTGTAACAGATTAAGCTATTTAATGTCGAGTTTAATGTCAATATGATATTTTTGTGTTTCTCGCAAACCAGAATGTATACCTAACTTATATATATATAGCAAGCTAATGAAGCATAAATAATATAAAAATTCATCGCAGCGATAAAAATATTGACTGGTTTATCTCAATGCCCTTTCAATGAAAGTAAATTATGTATTATAAGGTGGAAAATGTCAGTTGTTTAATCAGCCTGGATTTTTTTAAATTTTTATAATCACAGGCTATATATCATGTTCCGATCAAAATGAAATATCGATGCGCGTAATTGGACTTACTAATTATTTTTTACATTATTTTTTGCATAAAATTGTGTGATACAGATATATAACATATTTATTGTAATTTTTTAAGCAATAATTTTTTATTAAATTGGATTGTCATGCAATCCAATATGCGATATTTCATCCCAAATTTTTAAAAAAATCGTAAAGCAACAATTTTATATATTTATTGTATTATTTCTATGAAAATATATCGTGAAATTATATAAAACAAGAATTTTGCACTGTATTGTAATATTTTAGGGACAAAGAAATTTTTTTTTTATTATAATATAGAT
>NW_021853600.1:1814084-1814713 GCF_003651465.1 Formica exsecta | reverse complement strand
TATTTTTATCATTTTTATCGAATGTTCGAATCATTGAATGTTGTAACAGATTAAGCTATTTAATGTCGAGTTTAATGTCAATATGATATTTTCGCAAACCTCGCAAACCAGAATGTATACCTAACTTAGCAAGCTAATGAAGCATAAATAATATAAAAATTCATCGCAGCGATAAAAATATTGACTGGTTTATCTCAATGCCCTTTCAATGAAAGTAAATTATGTATTATAAGGTGGAAAATGTCAGTTGTTTAATCAGCCTGGATTTTTTTAAATTTTTATAATCACAGGCTATATATCATGTTCCGATCAAAATGAAATATCGATGCGCGTAATTGGACTTACTAATTATTTTTTACATTATTTTTTGCATAAAATTGTGTGGTACAGATATATAGCATATTTATTGTAATTTTTTAAGCAATATTTTTTTATTAAATTGGATTGTCATGCAATCCAATATGCGATATTTCATCCCAAATTTTTAAAAAAATCGTAAAGCAACAATTTTATATATTTATTGTATTATTTCTATGAAAATATATCGTGAAATTATATAAAACAAGAATTTTGCACTGTATTGTAATATTTTAGGGACAAAGAAATTTTTTTTTATTTATAATATAGAT
>NW_021853600.1:1807525-1810207 GCF_003651465.1 Formica exsecta | reverse complement strand
TATATATATATATAAACGCACGAATTTTCTCAAGTATCAATATTTTATTACTGCGTTTTATTATATATATATTTATTGTGAATTTCGATATCAAACATTGAACAAACTTCAATCAATTGCATTACATAGTTTATTCGTGTGCAACTATCCGGACTGTATAGATGAATTTCATATTTATTTTGCATCCGGCATTCTGAAAGCAAGCATAATTAGTAATCAAATGTATAGAAACACCTTTACAGATGGCTCGGGGCCGCGTTTATGCATGTCTGTCCACTCTCGCCGGCCGGTTAAAATTATCTTTGTATCGAATCTATGGTCGGTTGATTATTATCCTATTTCTATAGACCATGATGGCCTCCTGACAGTAACTCTGTTCCCTGTCTCCTATAATGCCCGTAGTACTTATGGAATTGTGCTTACGGAGAATAGTGGCCCATAGAAGGGAAGTAGAAATGTCCGATGCTCTTGACAGGTGTTCGCGTATTCACAGACAGACAGCCCTTCGTTGCTAATACATCAATCGCTATATGTATGTTTAAGACGTATGCAATCGATGTCTATACGCAAATCGCGTAATCGAGTCGATATGTAAGCACCTCCTTCTATCATTATTGTTTAAAGTACTTACAGAAGAATAGAAGTCCACTATGCTGTTTATTAATAAATAATAAAATCATGTGAGATACGCTTCACTTCACATTCCTATATAAATGCATTTTATATATATGTATATATATAATATATAATAAATAAATATATATATATGTCTTATGTAATTTAATTGTATTCAGAAAACGGAAGTTTTATAACTATAATCAAAAATTTCAGACAATTTTACATATATGAATATTTATACCGACTAAAATAAATTTTTAATTTTTAATGTAATCGAAACAAAAATATGTACATATAAGTATGTACATAATACGAATCTATGAGAAAATACATTGAAAAAATAGTTCAACTAGTCTGATTAAAACTTGGATAATGGGCCGCGGAACATAGTCAGCAATTTACAAGATTACGATGTACTTTCACTCTATCCGCTTACGCGCCGCTTCAAATTACTTATCGAACAGTGTCGTGAGTATCGAGAGTAGAAAGGGAACAGACAGCAAGCTGTCTGATGTACTTGACAGGTGCCAGCTATTCATAGACAGACAGTCCTTCACTTTCAATGCATCAATCCGTATATACATCCCACATTGCAAGCTCCAGACATGTACATGTAGACACACGAGATCAAATATATCGCTGCCGTGGATTTATTGCTAAAAAAAAATCTGTATTTTAATAAAGATTAAATAAAGAATTTCTTGATTACGATATACGCAGCAATTTAAAATATTTAAAATTTTCAATTTAAAAAAAACTTACGTTTAAGATCAATAACGAAAGGATCAGTAACGCACGAATGCGCGTATTAAATGCATGAACTTAAGACATCAATCGACATTTCGTATTCTAATCAACATCTCTAGTTAAGACGTGCAAAATCTAAAATCGCGTGATTATTTTTTTAAGCTAAATAATATCCCGTGGTAAAAAGAATACATTTGTGGATAATATACACAAATACGTCGTATTACTTATTGAATCGCGCCTTACTCTATCGAGAGTATGAACGGGACAGACAGGAAGCTGAAATGTTCAATGTATTTGACAGGTGTCCGCGCATTCGCGTATCCTCAGTCCTTCACTCCTCTCTCTCTCTCTCTCTCTCTTTCCCCCCTCCCTCTCTCTCTCTCCACTCTTTCTCCTCTTCCTGACACATCAATCTCCATATATACATTTGAAACTACAATCGGAGCGTGTCGGTGTCATAGATTGGACGATACATTCATATCAGTCAGGCGCATCTGCATTTTCATTTTTTGTCATCGATTACTTGCAAACTCTCCGTATTTTCGATCACTTCTTTGGCAGTATTATAAATTGCAACTTGATTTTTGAAAATATGCTCATAACATATATAAATGTAAAATATACATATTATATATATATATATATATATATATGCCTTACACTTCATAGACATTGCATATATAAATCCAGTAAATCGTATATATACATATACTGGAAGAATATCTACAATACAATGTTACGGAATTTGTAACAAGCCGCTTTCGCGAGGCGGGCGACGGATAACTCGGTCGGGATCCTGGGTTCGGGAAAGCGGTATCGAGACACAAATGCGTTTTGATGTTTGGTAAATTGTAATTTATTGCGTGTAACTGTGTGGTGGTACAGCGTGAGTGTGTGTATAGGTGTACGAGGGGTGTGAGTGTAGGTGTGCGCGCGACGAGTGACAAGTGCGAGAACGGACAATGTGCGTGTGCGAGTGCGTATAAAGTATAGCGGCGAGTATGTACAATGTGTGTGCGGTTACGCAATGTATGTGTGCGAGTATGTATAATATCGGTATGCGAGTACGCGAGGTATGCGTGCGGGTACGTCTACTGTCGGTGTGCGGGTGCGGATACTGTATGTATGTGTGCGATGACGCAATGTATGCGTGCGAGTATTTATAATATCGGTGTGCGTGTACGGATAATGTATGTGTGTGTGCGGGTACGCAACGTATGCGTGCGAGTGCGTGTAATATCGGTCTGCGAATATGTATAAAGTCGGAGGGTGCAAACAATGCACCGCGATCGTGCGCAGCGCGGTTCGCGTTTT
>NW_021853600.1:1804506-1806446 GCF_003651465.1 Formica exsecta | reverse complement strand
GAGAGAGAGAGAGAGAGAAGGAGATCTTAATCAATATTTCATATCGAATATTTGACGTTGCTCCATTCGTCACGTCCAGTGCTTCGCAGAGGCGATATCTTGCAAAGTAATCTATAAAGACCCAGTTTGCGCACAATTTCGAGTAACGTTCCTGTCGATCATGGGCGACCGATCTCGGAAGTGTTGCATCGCATAATTTGCAAAATTCAACGTAATGTTCCGCGCTGCCTTCACATTCTCTATCTCTCTCTCGCGAAGGTGAAGACGTAAAAGCTTATCGCATACGCCGACGTAGGAGAGATGAGGAAAATGCCTGTTTTCGTTAGTCACCGTTATTTTCAACGCGCGAGTGGTGCGATGCACCGCACCATACCGTGCAAATGCACCGTTGCTTGTCTGCCTGCTGGGCATGTATCGGGCATATGTGCTAACGCGTATATGTGTATAATATACTTTATTTTTCTCGCTTCTATATTTTTCTATATATATATGTACAAGGGGAATTTATCACTTTTAGAAATTTGTCTCCCACGCGGACTGCAGAAATAAGAAAACATTTTCACGTACGTGGGAATGCACCTATCTAGGTTCATCTTCTGCGTTTCAGACGTTAATAAAAATTATTTAAAGATAATTAAAATATATATAGCACATTATATATCTAATTACAAGCAATAAAACTAATCAAATATATTTTTAATGCAGAAAATGAGTCCTCAAAGAAAATTAAAAAATCCTATAATATGATTCAAACACTGGAAGATCTGAAGATCCAGAATCTTCGATGCAAAGGTAATGGATATATGATGCTGAGTTATTTTATATTTTATGATTCAGAAATCTATAAATTCCAATATTCATTAATGCAAAAACTGTAATATTCAAAAATTTTGGTGTTTTATCATAAAAAGATTAAAGTTTAAGAAAAAGAATATGTGATATATAATATAAAATTCAAAAAAAAAAAAAAAAAAAAAAAAAATTAAATTAAAAAGACAGAAAAATGTGTTGGAATTCAAAGTTTTTTACTAGCGTCCCCGAATCTTAAAACTCAAAGCCTAGGTATCCAAATTTCCATATTCATCACAATTCAACGCATCCATCATAATTACGGTAACGGACGTTCGCGACGTGGGAAACGCGTTACAACATGCGCAATTATACTGACAACGCATTACAAAATCACGGCGCCGTGACATCCGCGGTATCGTCGATTTCTCGCCGCGTATATGGCCGCATCGATTGTGATACGCGGCGAAAGGAGAGAACGGAAAGATGCGCAATTATACTGACAACGCATTACAAAATCACGGCGGCGTGACATCCGCGGTATCGTCGATTTCTCGCCGCGTATATGGCCGCATCGATTGTGATACGCGGCGAAAGGAGAGAAAAGGATGAAGAAAAAAAAAAGGCACAATGAGACGCGTCCCACGCGTTCGCGATACGAGAGGGAATGCATGTTTTCATTAGTCACCGTTACTCGCGACGCCCTCGCGCGTTGCATCGGCCGTCGTAGCATCCATGCAACGCGTCAATACCGCGCAAGTATGTACTCTCTAAGCGCGCCGCGAGGCACTCCGTTCGAGGAGTGCGCGCATACCACGATCTTGACTCGGTGGCGGCGAGAGCGTGTTTTGATATCGTGCGGAATGCCCATGCGAGCGGGGAATACGAGAAGAAAAGGAGATAAATAACTGGAATAGCAAGGACATCTCTCTCATAAGCGAGATCGTCCGCGGTGAGCGGGGTATCGCTCGCTTGGTGACGATAACACTGGAATGCAAGGTTCGAGCGCGTAGCAAATGCAATTTGTGCGCAACTCGAATAATTTACGATTTTTATTACAAACTATATGTTCATCTTATGTGTTTATATAGTATAAGATATATGTGGATGGTTAATGTAACGTTTACTCATCACATTTCATAATGTATATA
>NW_021853600.1:1798060-1800139 GCF_003651465.1 Formica exsecta | reverse complement strand
AATTTTTAAAATAATAATTCTATAATAATATAATAATTAAACTCTTTTAATTGAAATTTACGTGAAATCGAATAATTAATATTTCATAATTGAAGAGTGAAGTAAATAATATATTTTAGATTGTAATTATTAAATTATTATTAAATAATGATTATATACATTTCTTTACCACATTATTTAATACATTATTTAAATAGATCAATATTTATTATCGTTATATATAATCTCCAATGTGAAAATTTAGCGTTTAATAATAGATAGCGAAAATTATATATATTGCTGATCCCACGCGGTCGATGAAATACACCTTCCTCGTCGAGGATCGACGTGCAAATCGACGAACAATGCCGATGCCTCTAACCGCGATCATCCCGACCGACCTTTTGAGGCCGCCATCGGAATCCCGTTAAGTGATCGTACTTCATTAAGCGAATAGGAAGTGTATCGTTTAGTAGGCGTGTATTATAATTTACAAGGATAAAACCGTGTGCGATCGGTGCCGATTAATTGCGGGATCGATACGAACCGATAAAAGGCGAATGCTTACGCGCGCGATCGTCTGGCGCGATTGTCTTGATCCTCCCCGATCTTCTCAATCCTCGAGGCACCGCCGCGCCAATCGGTTCGCAATTTTCATCTCGAAGACCGTTAGCCTCGCGAATAGTTCGCAGATTTGCGCGGATGCGTGCGAGCGGAGCGGATCGGATCGACGCGCGTTATCTAAAGCGCGAAAGCGCGGCGATTCCCGCGTACCACACCTTTTCCGATGCGCTTCACGAACCGTTATACCGATAAAACAATCAGAAAATTACCTGGTTTGTCTAGAAATTATTGATGGAAGTCGCAGGTTGGCACAGAATTCGTGTCAATTATAAAACGTTTGTAATGGAAAAAATGTAAAAAATAATATTATATATAATCTAAATAAAATGCTTACATTAAGTATTAGAGATTCTTACATTTGTTGGAAATCACCCAGAAGAAGTTGAAAAATTGTAAATTAGTTTATCTCGCTAATATTATAATTATACATTTTTTATATGTATGCGTGTTAAGAGAGATCATACAATTTAAAGTTTTTAAGATCTTGTCCTATGTTATGTATAAATGTTTTATAAAATTACTATATATATAATTGTTATAGGTATTTTATTTATTATTTAAATAGAATAAATTATGCGTGTAAAATTAATTTGAAAATTCACAAAAAATTAGCTCGTAAATGTTATATATTGAAATGACAATTTTACACCGAGTTATAATATTGAAACATTTTTAAAATTTTGCGATATATCCAATAATAATATCAATATTATAATTCCCATTTAATATTTATTAACAAATTTGCGATATTACAGCTGCCACCAAAGTTTAAATATTAGATTGCGATAATCAATTAATTCATCATATTCATCAATTTTTCATTGGATTATTTCAATGTTTGGATCGATTCTTGTTACCGCTTGCCAATTACATGTATATGTAATTCCGTGAATTCCAGTGTAAAATATATATATATATAACTTGATCAGGTACGCCCAACGGCACCTGTATCGATTATCGTTTGACCAACTAAAGTACAAGGATGTCGGTTTAATGAATAACGACGTATCCAGCGACACGATGCTGCACATACAAGCCCATATACGCGCGGATATGTAAAATCGATTTGATCGACGAACCATTGTCCATATTTGACGAAGCGAAACGAATGGCAAAGTGGCACGAATTCGGTTTTCGTATTCGCTGTTCGAGTTATATATTCGATGGAAATATTGCTAATCGCCGTCTCTCTGAAAAGCTCAATATCGGCGACATTTGACTTTCGAAAGAAATGCCAATTAGCGTCATTTGCTTTACATTTTTATAAGAACATTCTACAAATAAAAACTTTTATTTTTAAAAAATTGCAGAAAACTATTTATGTCAATTATTGTGTTCAAATATATTAATCTTTCTTTTATAGTTAAAGAAATTATATAGAAAATATATAATATGTCATATTTATGTTGATAATAATCATGTTGATAATAATTATGTTGATAGTAATCAAATATTTTATAAATAATTTATATATAT
>NW_021853600.1:1784357-1797819 GCF_003651465.1 Formica exsecta | reverse complement strand
TATATATAAACGCACGAATTTTCTCAAGTATCAATATTTTATTACTGCGTTTTATTATATATATATTTATTGTGAATTTCGATATCAAACATTGAACAAACTTCAATCAATTGCATTACATAGTTTATTCGTGTGCAACTATCCGGACTGTATAGATGAATTTCATATTTATTTTGCATCCGGCATTCTGAAAGCAAGCATAATTAGTAATCAAATGTATAGAAACACCTTTACAGATGGCTCGGGGCCGCGTTTATGCATGTCTGTCCACTCTCGCCGGCCGGTTAAAATTATCTTTGTATCGAATCTATGGTCGGTTGATTATTATCCTATTTCTATAGACCATGATGGCCTCCTGACAGTAACTCTGTTCCCTGTCTCCTATAATGCCCGTAGTACTTATGGAATTGTGCTTACGGAGAATAGTGGCCCATAGAAGGGAAGTAGAAATGTCCGATGCTCTTGACAGGTGTTCGCGTATTCACAGACAGACAGCCCTTCGTTGCTAATACATCAATCGCTATATGTATGTTTAAGACGTATGCAATCGATGTCTATACGCAAATCGCGTAATCGAGTCGATATGTAAGCACCTCCTTCTATCATTATTGTTTAAAGTACTTACAGAAGAATAGAAGTCCACTATGCTGTTTATAAATATATAATAAAATCATGTGAGATACGCTTCACTTCACATTCCTATATAAATGCATTTTATATATATGTATATATATAATATATAATAAATAAATATATATATATGTCTTATGTAACTTTATTTTTGAAAATATGCTCATAACATATATAAATGTAAAATATACATATTATATATATATATATATATATAACTAAAAATATTTGAAAAAAAGATATTAGCAAAAAGCTGAATATAACAAGCGAAAAATAAATTTTCTATAACATATTTTAAAATGAAAATTGAAAAACATCCAGTAAAATTAGCTGTACCAAATTTTCCAACTATAGTAAAAGCATATTCATAATTTAGAATAATACGATATAAAATATAGATTATCTTCCACCGAGCCATTTCAATTAAATTTATCTAATATTGATTATAATATGACACATGTTATTATAAATTTCAAAATTAATTAATCAAAACATATTTATTTCTTTTTGTATACATTTTTCATAATAATATTCCTTAATTCTCTTCAAGATAAATAATTTACTTTACTTGCGTGATGATGATAAGAATTTAATTCATATAACTGAGTAATGATTTTATCAAGTAATGCAGAAAGAAGAGAGTAACACGGCTATTTATAAATAAACATGTAACAAACACGAGCAATTCTTGTTAGTCTGTTTAAATAAAAAAACAGTTGGGATTTATGGTAGAATGCAATCTTGTGTATATTTTGCAAATTACTTATTGAATCAGATTATATGTATGAGCTAGACAGGAAGTGGCCGATGCGCTCGTCGAATGTTCGTATTTACATGCAGCAGCCTGTGCTTTTACCGTATCGATCGCTATGTATGTATTTAAAGTTATGATCGAATTATGCCCGTTCATCGATCGAACGGTTTATATGAACGTGCAATACCCAAGTAGATTTGTTTATTACCTTTTTCCGATTAATAGTTACCAATAATAGAACTAACACCCAAAAAGATACTAAGTTTTGTAACTTCGTATAATCATCAAAATACAACATAAGCTTGTAACTTGTTCAGAAAAGTTAAAATATTTAAGATATTTTGAAGTAAAAATATTCTGTTTATGTTCACTAATTACTAATGTTAAAACATTTAACTATGATTAATGTCGCAATTATTATTGAAAATCGTAGCAAAAATCGATTATGCACATAGTTATATTATTATTTTCCTTTTTATATACAAACTTTTTCAGTAGTTGTCTGTCATTGATTTTATCAAAAATTTGATAAGACGAGCGATATTATATTATTTTCTTTCTAATATACATTTTTGTAGATATATTTTGTATTTAATCATCAAAACAAAATTTAGTTAAAAGAATTCAAAATGTTAAATATAAAGAACAAATTTTAAATAACACTAAAAATTTATAGCTAGAAAAAAATACGATGAATTTGAACATCTTACAAATTAAACGTAAAAACACAATTGCTGTGATCTACATCAATATGTGAATTACTATTGTAAATGGCCAACGCCTTCGTCATCGGATGACATTTGAGGCAATGCACCATCGCGACTACGACAGTGACGTCTATGCAAACTCAAATTGCCCAATTGTCCTGCTATAGCTACCTTGCTGAGATCGGCCGAGGCAACGAGAGGAACAGGATGACAGTCAGGAAATCAGGAAACGCTCCATGTGCTTGACAAGCTCCATACGTCGACCTCTATATCTCCTTCGATACGTGTGAACGTGTCTGTCGATCTAATTGCATTTACTGATCGATGACGATAGATTGATCGAACATTTCGCGATTTGGCAAAATGACTGGTGGTAAACATAATAATAATTAAAAGTTTACGTAATAATAACGATCATGATGACGAATTCAGAATACAGAGTTCCGTTGCGTTTCGCCAAGTAACGCAGACTTTGTTTCATTGTTGGCGACCACACGCGGTGCGATCGACACGCAGGAACATCGCGACGTCATTTTGGCGAACATTTCGCTTAAAGAATGCTTTGTTTCTGCTTGCGAACGCTGAATAACCCGCGTCTTTGTAAAATCGGCGATCGCGCGGTTAAATAATGCGAAATAATTTCAATTATTTCATGTAATTTAAGGTCGCAGTTGATTACCATTAATCGATAAATTATATATGTTATTATTTTCATGGTTATGAATAAATTGCGATTGCTTAGATTATAGCATTCATATAGTAAAATGAAATAATGAATATTACTTCAATATTCTTAGATTGGGATGATTCAAATATGACACTTTGTTTTCTAATTCACGCAAAATTGATTGCATTCTACTTTCAAAAAAAAAAAGAAAGGTATTAGAATATTTAAAAAGTTATTAAAATTGATTATGCCACAGTTTTTTTAAAATCTCTGCTTTTAATAATATATATAATTTATCAAGTAAAATATGCAAAGTTGTCAGGTTCCTCTCTTTCTCTACTTTTCCATATTCTCAGTATTAAATATTAAAACAGGTCATACGGAAAGTACAGTAAAAGTATTATGTTAAAGTAAAAGTAATTAGCAACATCACTCACATAAAAAAAATTAATATAGTCTACTCCAAGTGAAAACAAAATATGGAAAGTTCATCCTTGTACTAGCAAACATCCGCTACGGAAACGGGTGAAAATTAACTTTTGTTCAAACATCGGCAGATTAAACGGATGGATGGATAAAAAGAGGTCTCCGCGCGAAATAGATATCGATCATCTGGAATCGATTGTAATTATTTTATTGTTTATTAATACGTTATTGCACGTCATTGAAATTCAATATTTTAACGCGTTTTGTTAATTTCTTGCATATCGCTGCACAATAAAAAGTTGCAACGGTAAGAGAGAAGAATAAATTTATTAATTGACGCGAAAATAAAAAGTGCCATATTAACGAATTTTATCTGTACACATATATATTCATATTTTTTTTATAAATATTTTCTTTACGCTTTTGAAGAAAAAAGATAGAGAACGTAATCTCTTTTTACTTTCTCTCATTTAATTTTCTATATAAATCTTTTTTAAACAGAATTTCAAAGTTGATCCTATAAAATGTCTGTATATATTATAATTAAACTTTACAGATTATATATAACTGCATGGTTAAGTACAATTAACTGAAATAGAAGCACTTGTTGAATTTAACAGTCCCTTACATATATGTATATATGTATATATACATATAACGTTTCCGTAGAATCTACTACCAAAGTGCCAATCTACTCCTTCGTATTTAATTACCAGTGACTGATACGACTGGAAATTGCAAATTGCGGGAAAATGTACAGACAGTATCGAGGAACTGTGCTCTCACGTTGACGCTCTCTATCCGACAAGCGCGATACGCCCGTCGTCATCGCAAACGCGGCGTAAACGCGCAGCCTCCCGCGGCGCGGCAAAGGCCGGTCAGGGGCCGCGATTACGTCACCGCCGACGATTGCTGGCTCACGCGGGGAATTCCGGACGCGCCCCGACTCCCGGCCACGGCCACCTGCCGCCGACATTTACTTTGTGGAAATCCATCGACATGGCCCAAACAATCCAACGGCGTCTGTTCGAACATCAAAGTGGACAACGTCCATAATCCCACCTGGCGCGATTCAAAGGATGCAAACACGCGCGAGCCACGCGCCGCCACTGACCGTACGTGTATATTCGAGAAGCAAATACAGAGTGTCTCCGCGCGGACAAACACATTTCCTTGCGATGACAGACGTTATAGCAGTAACTGGAGGAAAGCGAAGGAACGTTAGGGCTTTGATAATCGAGTGAGAGATAAGAAAAAATGTTTAATTCTTAACCATATGCTATGTAAAAAAAGTGATACTTTAATAAGAAGGTAATTAAAAAATATATATATAAGGAATGTGCGCTGTCTTTTATTTGTAGCAACGATGCAGCTTAAGCAATCACATTAAAATGTGGCGTATGTGATTATGAATTTATCTAAATGGTATATGTGCCGTTCGGAAGCATTAAAGTCGTAATTGCTTTCAAGCATTTCATCATAATTGTCGTATCTAGCGTTGAAAGGAAATGCTATTATAACACCCTGTATATACATATATATACCGTAGAAAGGAATATTATGTGGCATGGTATTACTGCGAAATATTCCCTCGCCGTGAATTACAAGACGTTTTAACTACCGCGGTTGTTTGCTGCAAGGCGGGATTACCGGCGGAATTTTCATAAAATTACGTAGGTTGTTGCTTTATTTATTACTTACACGCGCGATTAGTTACATGTAGATAAAATCTCATTAATAACGCACAATCAATCCATCTAAGGAGCAAGATGATACATCATACATTTTTTAAATTTCGAATTCAAACATAATTTTAGTAACTTAATTAGTAATTGTGTTGCAAAAAATCATATTAATTTTTTAACTAGATAAATATTATACATTTTCAATTTTTGATAATCTTTTTCTTTTTCGCATTTATTTTGATATTTATAGAAATGTTGAATTCTCTTATGCTTTTCTCACGCTTATCATGAAATTAATATTTTATATAAATAAAATAGAGAAAAGTATTTAATATAATTTTAGTCTTCTATTTTAATATCTTTTTTCTTTATTTTATTAAGATCGAATCTCTCCAGGAAAGCGCATCTTGCATCTTTTTCGCGATATTTATGTCGTCATGATATACATATAAGATTTCATGAAGCATCATTGTCGATTTAAAATTAGCTTCCAAATGTGACAACGGTCAAACGGTGCAGCAAAGTTCCTTTGTCTCGACAGAGTGTCGTATACATGATTTACCGAAATCAGTGATCGACCCTGCCTCTAGCTACCTCCAGGGAAATGTCGGAGTCGTGTCGCGTCTCTCGGATTGGACCTGAACAGCATCCAACACAGTGGCGAGACGAAAAAGAAGGATAAGAAGAAAAAGACGAAGGAGAAGGGAAGAATAGCGAAGAAGAAGAAGAAGAATAGCAGGATGCGAACGGATGGAAGAAA
The DNA here is from genome assembly GCF_003651465.1 of Formica exsecta. NCBI lineage: Eukaryota > Metazoa > Arthropoda > Insecta > Hymenoptera > Formicidae > Formica > Formica exsecta. The sequence goes on along the minus strand of NW_021853600.1, from coordinate 1,792,190 downwards.
GACGAAAACGGCCTCGCGGCAAGCCGGTCGCGCGAAGAAAGCGGGAGGAGGATGCGCTGAAGAGAAAATAAAGGAAAAAGGAGGCTGGAGTCGTTACGAGAAAATAGAGTGGCCCGGTGACACGTGGGAAATCCTGGCGAGGCGCCGTAGGTGCGCCGTCTATTTTGTCGCGAATTCGAGCACAAAGACGAGCCGGGACACGTGTTGGAACTATCCGAGTCAGCGAATCAGGATGGCTCTGCAGGACAGCTGCAGTCCTGCATGCTCACACATGCAGATTGACTCGGTAATACCAAAATTCGCTCCCCGATATATCAGAGGTAAATTGTTAACAAATAAATTATTTGTAAGAGAGATATTTGATTAAAGAAAAAGTAATATCTCTCGTATCGTTAATTCTGTAAAGATAATTAATTAATGGAGATCTCTAATACAGAGATATGTAATAACTCACGGCTATTTTGATAATAATTCCTTGTGCAAAAAGGTTCGAATGCGCGCTCGAACGTTCACATTGAATATGGGAACATGGATAAAATTCATCAACAGAATATGTACGCAACGCGACGACGCCGTTATTTATATATTTATATTCGCGCTGGCAATCACGCGCGCGATTTCGCGAGCAAGTATCTGGCCGGATTTTATCGCCGTCGCCAGAGACGAGCTTTCTTTGCCCGGCGTAGGATATTTCCCGTGCGTCTCTTTTCGCACCGTGAACAATGGTCAAGTTGTCGATACACCGTAAGGCCGAAGGCGCCGATGATCTAGGAAGGCATAAAGGCAGCCCGGTAGCGACTCGTGGCAATATACAACGAGTTATACATTCGCCACGTGTCGCCACCTTTTTCTCAACTCTTCCTCGCCATATAATATCGTCGCGATGAAACGAATGTCCGGGACTTTATGGTCGCCAATACAAGCCGAAATGCGAACCGGAAAGAAAATCTCGATCAAAGAGCTCGCGAAAAGATAAATATAATATAAAAGCAAATTATAAGCAAATTTTTTAGATATCTCGTAACAAAATATTGTAAGACTGTAAGATTTACTTACTCTTTTACGATAATCATAACTATAAGCATTATACGTGTCATATTTTTTGATACATATAGTGACACCAGCTATTCCTAACTCAATTTGAACAATTTCCCTCAGGGATTAGTATCAATAAATTGTAAAATCCAAATAGGCGTTAAAGTAATATTTTATCTCGCTCGATCTTTGCTCCAGGCTCCTATTACACACTTCACGTAAAACTATAATATCAGCGGTAGAATAGCACATTGTTGCACGCCGATCGTTAAACACTACGAGGTAACGCTTCTATGGGGATCGATCGAGCGTAAAGGTAGACGGATCGCGAGAGAGAAGGATAGTAGGACCGAGAGAAATCCATTTACTACAGAGAAATAGGGAGGGGGAGGGGGAGAAGAGGAGGAGAGAGAGAGAGAGAAGGAAATAGCGGATCGATCGGCAAACACGTCCGCTTAGAAATGCGATCGCGCAATTATTGCCAGCGAGCTCATATCGTCCATTTAGAATCCGGGTAACGAGTTAATATGCGCGCCAAACAATAGCGCGCGAAAATAGATTTATGAGGCGCACGTCGATTCACTAGGAAACGCATATAATTGTTTCACGGCTGAATGCCGGCGCATAATATTGCGCATTGTAACACGCCGAGCGGAATCGCGAAACGCCCGCGCGTTTACGTGCCCCGAATCGCGGCTGATAAATGCCGGTCGTACGCGGAATTCGTGCGTTTTATCGCGAAACGTGACACCTGTTACGGACACGCGAGATACGAAAGCGATCGCGCAACGTTCTCGCGGGACGCATCCCAATGTGTGCCGTCGCGCAATTATTCCTGGCGAGAGATATAGCGATTACTTTCCCCACGATTTGGGAAAATTAATCCCCCCACCTGTGCTTTTATATTGTTAGTATTACTGGTCCTATAATATTTAATTTTTTTCTACTTTTGTACGTTTATTTAAAGAAATAGATAAATCTTTAAAATATGCATCTTATATGTATTAGTTTATTATTTTTTTTCGTCATTTTTTATTATTATTCTTATATTATATATTATTCTCTTGTATATTATTTTCTTGTATTATACATCCATATTACTGTATGTGTTATATCACTTAATTCCCGAATGGGTAGAACCCCAGCAGTTATTTGAAAAATCAACCTATATTAAAACTTTTATTAAATGTATTTTACAATCTCTGAGTTCTTCCGATAAATATTAATCCTATTAAATGTTTAATACATTTTTAAAAAAATATATAATAATTTGAAGAGGAAAAACAATAAATAATATCACATACACATAAACAATCAAAAAATATCAGGCAATCAGGCATCGGGCAAAGCGATGTTCCTATATCTTCTTGGAAGCACTATAGACGGTTGCTATTTTTCAAATAGAATAAAATATCTACACTTGTCCATTTTTCTTCTCTCGCGCACGCTGTTCTTGCATATTGGCAAGTCGCAACTCGGGCCGAGAGAATTGCAATGAGAGACGCACCGATTGCGGCATCGGTTTATGCGAAGATATCACTGTATCGATCGGTGGGGCAAGCCGCGCCAAGTTCGAGTCAACTGAATTATGTCCCGTCTACGTCGATTTGCACGCCATTCCTGCATTAGCTATTGGCAACGGATCATAACTGCCTCCGGCCAGTTCGCTGCGCGCTGCAAATCGCTTCCGTTACACTTTCGTGAGAATTTATATCGGAAGTACGCGGAGGAAGGAACCACCAGCCGTCTCTCCTCTCCCGCCCTCCCTTTAGCCTTTCCACGACCTAATGGTAATTGGAATAATCGCGCGCAATTGGGAAACGTTCCAATTTCGCGCATGTAAAAACAATGCACAACTCGATTGCGAAAATGACAAGGGCGATGCGGCTCTGCCGCGTTCACTTCGCTGCTCGAAAAATAAGTCCTACTCGTTTGTATTGGAAAATCGATACACAACATGGGTAAATGTATTCTCCTGTCTTCGTTCGAGCAAAGTTTACGGACGATAAATGATAAACAGTATGAAGCGAGTATAACAATGTTCGTTGTAGCACGATCGATAAGATGAAGCAAACGAGCAACGATGCAATATATGAGACTTTAATCGAGTGATCGTTCACATAAGCGTTCAATTATTGGATGTATGATATAAGATTTTTTGTAGTTAGGAAGATATGAAGAAATTGTTCAAGTATAACTAAGAAATATTTTTTAAATATTGGAATTCGCGCGTGTTATTTTTTGAAATAACGATTTCATATATGAATGTGTGTGTAAAAATATTTATCTAATATTATTCTCCCTCTCTATTAAAATTTTTGATATATGATTTTGAATTAATATATAAAATAACATTATAAACTAAAATAACGCGAAAAGTCTATATCGATTTATATAAGTTTCCCTCAATTTCATCAATGAGAAGCTCTTAATTGAAACGATAGTCGGATTGCCACACCCGATTCTTTCTTACATGATGGCTGTACGAACATTCACAAATTGCTGATCTGTCGGCAAATGACGCGCGCTTGTAAACACCAGGCAAGGTGGATCGATGAGCAGAACCAGCAAGGCGAGTGTAAGACGAGTAAACTGCGCAGCCTTAACGTGTACATAGACGTGTTTGCGAGCAAATATAGCAGGGCACCTGCAAAATTGAGCGCTAGCAGGATGTGCATACAACATCCGGTGCGGCCTGCAGATACTGCATCTGAAATTTAAACCGCCTCATTTATTTTAGGTCCTCTTCTCCTCCATACTTTTCTTCACTGTATTTCCACGATTCGCGCTTTCAACAGTATTATTTGATGTAAAGTGCTATATATATATATACTGGACAATTCACATAAAATGCCTCACGTCGTGCAATTTTTTGAACAGTTTGGATGTAATATCTTATGTTATAGTATCCAATCGCGAAATATTATTTTTTATTTATTGCCTTGCTATTTTTATCTGCTATTTTGATTGAAGTGTGCTATGACTATATTAATTAGGTTACATAAATACTATGTAATTATATAAATTATATAAATGCAATTGTAATACGCGCATGTGTGTCCCCTTTCCCCCTTGCATTTCAAATACATGCATAAATAATTTGATTTAGAGTGTAATTCAATATCTATTAATAATTAATTAACTATTTAGTTAATATTTTTCATTGCCAATCATTATTAAGCGACTCGTCGATTCATCAGAATTGTTATAATACAATTTATGCGATACAATCCTGCCGCAACACAAGTATTTATTTCTCCAATAAAAATATAACAGCAAAGCATTTCAACGATTCGAAGTCTCCACGTACTAGAAAAGCTTTTAATAAAAATATTCACATTTCGTATATTAAATTTTAATTAAAATATTTAATATTTTAATATATCTCATACATATAAAAAAAATGTAGTTAAAAAGGATGGGCAGAATGACGCATAGTTCATGAACAATCACGCATGGGGTATTCCCTCCTGCGGTTCCTGCTTCGTTGTTGTACAATTTCGTCAGCGCAGTCGCGAAACACGCTTACTCCGAGCGACGTCGTAACAAAGGGTGCGCGGTAAATCGCTATGGAAACGTTTGCATCGTTCTAAATTATGCCCATCGACCACGGGATCCCATAAAGATTGACAGTGACCGACCGCAAGCGTTCATCGAAAGTGGTCGGCCGATCTCTTCTCCGCGTCATCTTTCTTAAATGGAAATCTGGTATGACGAAACGAAGTTATAATAAATCGAAACTTTACGTATAATGCTCAAGACTGACAAACATAAATTCGATAACTATTAAAAATAACTTTCCAAGAAAAATGTAAATATAAAGCAAATATATATATATAAGATAACATCAAGTTCGTGTCATAAAAAAACAGCAATATCAAAAATTATATTTCAATTATATCAAGTTCATTGTAATTTGCACAGATTAATGCGATGGTAAAATTATAATACAAATATTACAATTATCACACGATTGCCAACGCTGCTAGCGCATATATCGCTAGCGAAAACGATTCGCCGCGCGCTTTATGCTTGCGTTAAACATAGTTCTCTCGTAAAAAGGGACGCTTACCAGATGAGCACGTGCGCAAAATTGTGGAAAGGGTACACGAGGGTCTGATACGGTGAGCCTTTATGGATTTCTTAACAGCAGCGGCTTCTTGAAAAAGCCGTAATGCTCGCATCGATCTCTCTATAAAGGAATAAAAGGGTTCTACTATTCTATAGTCGCCATCAAACTTATTAATTCTCCCGTATACTTTATAATTGGATCGAATCATATAACTGCCGAATAAAGAATTTGTGATATATTGAGTCTAAAATAACAAAATAATAATATATGAAAGATTATTGTTTTCTAGATATCAAACGCGAAAATGTTATACATATAATAATTTATAAATTTAAATTTATAAATAGACGCTTACCAGATGAGCACGTGCGCAAAATTGTGGAAAGGGTACACGAGGGCCTGATACGGTGAGCCTTTATGGATTTCTTAACAGCAGCGGCTTCTTGAAAAAGCCGTAATGCTCGCATCGATCTCTCTATAAAGGAATAAAAGGGTTCTACTATTCTATAGTCGCCATCAAACTTATTAATTCTCCCGTATACTTTATAATTGGATCGAATCATATAACTGCCGAATAAAGAATTTGTGATATATTGAGTCTAAAATAACAAAATAATAATATATGAAAGATTATTGTTTTCTAGATATCAAACGCGAAAATGTTATACATATAATAATTTATAAATTTAAATTTATAAATATAAATATTAAATTTATATATTAAACAAACGCGTGATAAGTTATTTATAAGTGATGATTTTAATTAAAAATGTGCTGGTTTTTATTTTTTAAAGAATGTTGAAAATTTAATTTATGACGATGACATGTTCCTATCATGCGGGAAAGGAAAGATAAATCTGGATATAAATCGAAATTATGTTTAAGGCAATCCTGGCAATAACTGACACCGCAAATTTCATTTTTATAGTCGCGTCTCTAACTTGGTTATAACTTCCATCTACTCCTAAATCCATCACGCTCTTCTGATCGGAGTCGATTGGAGAAAAAATCGATTACGTGTAATACGTAAAAAGTCAAACTGAAGTTAAATATACTATGTTTTTTCAAATACATATTTGACATACAATTTTTTATCGTATAATGTTACATTTTTCTGTAAAAATGAATGCTTTTAACAAAATGTATGAAATTTTGTGAATTCCAGCTTATGCAAACATGTACAATAATATATGGTTGTGAACAATACAATAAAATTTCTGGATTTTAAAATTTCTCTTTTTCGATATAAATGTGTACTTTCATAAAATATTGTTATGCGTAATTGTTTTATAATTTTAATATTATACATAAATAATTTAATTTATAATGTAACAAGTACTTTGACATCAAACAAAGATCTTAAGAGAATTCCCGATACTGCTATTCTGCCGAGACCAGCCACGGATATCGTTTGTCCAGCATTTTCAGTAGCCGATGGCGATATGTAACACTTTTGTTAATGCCGCGAAAAGCGAGAATCGAGCGATACAAGGCATTCCCGAGATAGCGTAATTGCCGACGCGTACAGAATCTTGTAAGGCATGCGCCATCCGCTCGAATGACAGTGCTCGATCACTGTCACCCGGACGCCGGGATACCGGCGTGCGGCAAGAAGAGGCTCTTTAGAGGACGAGAAAAAGAGGGAGAAGCCAAGGACTCGGAGAGTTGACGACACCGAGATCAATCATTGCTTATGGTTGTGCGAGAATAGCTCAGCCGGGGATAATAACGCCGATTTTCCTTTTATCGCGAGTAATTCTCGATTAATGCGGTTAATAATCTTTAGGAGTAAATTCTTTCTTTGCATTGCAAGATTTGCTACAGCTGCGTGTTATAGTAATATAGACTTTTACATTGTAAAAATAACATTTTAAATAATAGTAAATAATTGATAAGAAGAAATACGATATATATATATATTTTACTTTCATTGAGTAAATAATTTTTTTATATTAACGTAGTTTTAAATTAACTATATCTTTGCTTACCAATGCTAATCTCAGAAATTATATTACTTTATTATTTGATGGATTTAGAAAATAAAAGAATAAGATTGGAATGAAAACATTTGAATTCCTAGATTTTTAGGAATCTAATTTTATTAAATAATCTCTTTCAACGAGAGAAGAAAGTAATTCTGAAAAGAATAACTAAATCGACTTTTATCTTTTCGACAAAAATATACAAACACTTTAAAATATACTGGGTTAAAAATAGTCCGTATAAATAGCAAGTTCAAAAATTTATAATTACGTATCCACTTTTGCCAACAACTTGTGACAAACGAGCTAAAAAGACAACTTTCCTGTTAAATTTTTCTCGAATAACGAGAAAATATCATCCCCTCGGCACTGGAAGATCCTTTTAAGCCCGCTACTCTTCGGGCAAACAAAGTTTACAAACGAACGAAAATTCGATTTAGACTCCCATACATCATACGGCGCTCTTCTCTCTCTTCTCGTCGTTCCCCTAGTGTGTCGTCATTTCACCTAGGAAATTCACGGCGTAGTCCCGAATCTCGACGACAGACAACGGATATCTAATTTTTCTGTTTCGTAAAGTTTGTGGAGCGAGTGCCGATCGTCGCAACATTCCGCGAATTCCTCGCGAATTCCTCGCGAATTCGTCGCACTGAAAGTCGAGTGGAGTTGATCGTTTCTGTATTTCCGCCGGAAGATTCTGACAAATCACGTTTCGGGAAAGACATTTTGCAGAATGTCGAGGAA
>NW_021853600.1:1761590-1784254 GCF_003651465.1 Formica exsecta | reverse complement strand
AGAATGTCGATGAATGCCGTTCGTTTTTCGTCCACGCGTTTTTGTCGATGCGGTAGATGAATCACCGGGATTCTAGGTAAGTATATTTACAGTACATAGATATGTATATCGAAAAAAAGAAAAATGCATGAGTCAGATAAACATGTGGTGGATAAACGGAATTTTTATTAGAGGTTTTGTATATTATCTTTTAGCTTTAATCGACAATTATTTTCATCATTGTGTGATACGTGCGTACAAAACGTTACTGCAGAATGTTTAGAATCATATAATGACGTGTGTAAAAAACATGTGCAACATTTGTGTCACGTTATCATACATACGACATATGTGAAAAGGTAACCTTATCAATTTTTTTGTTGGCGGATCTTGATTTGCATTTAAATCTGGTAGTGGTATGTCAACTTGCATATATGGGGGAAACTATTTTAAAAATGTGTATTATCTCTCATAAGAAAAATTAATATTTTGCAATAAGGAGGTATACGATGTCCTTTTTTTCTCCCATAATTGCTTGCATGCGGTATTTACACTTATTGAGACTTAACCACATGAACCGGTCGATCCTGCTGTCCGTTTTTATCACTTACGTCTGGTACACAACCGGCTCACAGCACGCGATGGCGATTCTCCCTACATCGTCTTTCTTTCATGCTTTTCAATCTCCGTGTTCCTCGCGGTCTTCCTAATCCCTAGTCCCTTTCGAAAATCCAAATCGTTATTTCATTACGTATATTGTTTCGGACTCTATCGTTAGCAGTCTTGTACATATATAATCCAGATTTATTGGTTGCCAAAAATCAAGATTAATAAAATTAATTTTTTAGTTGAAAAATATCACCGTTTGACAAGAAAGTAAAATAATATTATTTATCATTTATAAATAAGCAAAAAAAATTAGTTAACTTACATGTATATATTTGGATATAAATTAAAAAACCAATTTTTAAATATAGTTAATTTTTATGATAATATAAATATCCATTAACCAACACTTTAAAATTTCATAATTTTATCTTTAAAACAGCGAAAAAATACAATACAATTTTTCTTATCACTTATAGAGCATTAATGTTTGGCATATCTTTGCACTAGTGTCAATTGATTTAAAATCAGAGTTGATCATTTTGTGATCGTTGGCCAAACAGATTTAAATTGGAACCACTTTGTGCTTCAAACTTCAAACGCCGTATAAGCTTTTGACAATTTCGATTTAACATATTTTTCTTTCGATGCCTACGTCGACAAGATGAAAGCGATTTCGGCGGTAGGGCTAATCACAAAGCGCTTTTCAGTTTATATGAACATGCACGTCGTCGCCAGGATCAAAAGCGATGCGGGAGATCGACAAGCCGATCGCTTCACAAAGTATTAATTTTCTAAGGGAACGCGCTTTTCTTTAATCCTTTCAAATTAATTTCCATCGCCAGAAAATTTATTTTAGGTATATTGTTATTTTAAATTCCGTTAATTATAATACAATCAAATATAAAAATAGGTATTCGACATCATTATGGAGAAAAAATACGCTTGACCAGGAAGTTCGAAGATAGGAAACTTATTGACATAAAAAAAAAAACGTGTATAACTAATATACTATTATAAATTTCAAATGTAGCAATCTTATTTTTAGTATATAATTTTTATCTCAAAGATTAAATTGCTAATCTAAAATCTAATCTAAAACTATGATAGGTCTTCAATTATCTTCAAGCATATATGTATAGAATAGAGATCGCATACATAAAAACTAGTAAAACTTATTGTTGGAATGACGAAGAGAAATACCATTGCAAGTAAATTACTACAACGTACTCAAGGACACTTGATGCAACTCGCATGGAACCATCGGCTTACTCATTCGCGAGCTCCGATCGTGAGTATACGTAAGTGCACTGGCGTGTTCCCCTTCGCTTTCCTTCTCTCTCTTACTTCAACTGATGTATTAATTATCGTGAAACGCATCGTGCAAGTATAGTAATGGCGGTGAGGTGGACGGCTCTTAATGGCGCGAAAGGATGCAAAAGCGTGGCGCGGCATGTCGCTCCGGAGGACGCGGGATTAGGGAAGGTGAGGGGGGGGGGGGGGGGGGGGAGGCAGGGAAACTTGTACACGAGGAGGGATGATAAGAACCCACTGTACACGTCAAACCGCAATCACTAATAGTACACCTCCGGTCGGAGATAATTATCGGGCCGGTCGCGAGAGGCTACGCTCGAGCCGGTGGCGCACGAAGGTGTTTGCCGAGGATAAAGGAGGATCCGGATCGTCTTTAAAAGCTTCTTCTATGAAGCGAGTCGACGCATATAGTCGCTGCTTAATTTATTAGCGTGAAATTAATCGATTCTTATTTTCCGCTAATTTTTAATTTGAGCGATATAAACATGTGTCACGCACAGGGTATAACCATGTATGCAAACGATTATCACTCTCACTTTCTGAAGTTTGACAGCTTATTGTGCTTGACCTTTACATCCCTAAGCTACGGCATGCCTTTTTTATGTAAATACAACCAAGTCTTTTTGTCACTCTTATGTTAAAGCATAGGGTTCTAAAGTTTTATCTCGTGAAAAAAAGAATATATAAGTATTTTATACGTGTCATCATAATTTTACGTTATAATAATTATAAGACTTAAAACTCTGTCAAAAGGATACTCGGTCTTCAATATTAAAAGGACGACTGAAAATAAAAAAAATTTAGAAACCGCTGATCTGCGTATTAAATATTAAATTGCGTTTCGCGAGATATAATCGCCACGAAATTATAGTATAAAGAACTATTTCCATCACCTTTTGTGACTAATAGAAGAAGGTCTTCTGTGAAGCTCTCAGCATGAGAAAACGGCGTTTGCATGTTTTATACGAAAAACTCTAAGAGAAGGATAATAAAGGCGGAGCGGCGTGAAATAAAACACAGCATTGAATAAACGGCGGAATACGGGATACGCTGTTTTCATGTCAGCCATTATTCGTTCGGCGTACGTTCTTTTTCAACGGCGCAGCCATTAAAGCATGTAGCTGCTTTAAGATTTAGAACGAGCACGATGTCCCCGTTCGTTCTTAAGCGGGTCCGCGCTTCCGTCAATGAAAATTTCATTTCACCATGGGAATTGCCGTCTGTAGCTTTACGATTCCCGCGGGTAAGTTACATTAAGCAAAGCGATAAAACGACCGAATTAAAAAAACTGATTTGGATAGCCGACCGCACTCTCACCATAAAAGCGTAAGTCCTCGAAGCAATTATACTGCCGAGGATTAAGAAGCGAATGCGTACACGTCCTGGAATTTCGCATTGTTAAAAGACTCTCGCCATTCCTTTTGCGATAAGATCCTAAAAGAAACGAGTTGTTTATATCTTATTGACGCAATCTCAAAGCTTGTTAACAATCATTTGCGCATCGATTTTCTGTAATTTATTTCCTTAATATCGGAAATCTTCTTTGACATAATATCTTCGTTTACTTTCAAAAAATATGAAACTACAAAAATTAATATGTCTTAAACTTTCTACTTTAATACCAATTAAAAACTCGAAAATAAAATTATCATACTTATTCTAATTGTTTCAGAATGTATTTAGATTTTAAGAAAATTAATATATTAACCTTTTTTATGTAAATATGTTGTCAAGTCTTAATAAGGAGACACGAGACACAAGACACAGGCATTTACCTTATAGATAAAAAAAAATTTGTTGGTATTTTAAAACCAGAGACTGAATATATTTCTTTTATTACTCATTAAACTGTGCTTAAACTTTTCTCGTTATGGCGGCGATGTAGATTAGGCTGACTCCTGAGTCCTTCATGTTCCTCAGATTGCGGGAGCCAGGAAATTTATCTAATCTAAGATTACATGCTACTCGATCTTAAAATATGTCATCTTAAAAGAGGGGAGACAGAGGGAAGAAGATACTCGCGTGAACGCTGCCATATTTCGAAACTAATTGACAATAATTAATAACTTATTAATTGACATATCAAGCTCTATCATAGTCGAAAAGCATATTCCTGGCGCTTGGTGTCGGTACATGCTTAGCGAATTCGCAACGGCCAGCATGTTGCAGCGTTCGAGTTTTACACCGGAACTAATTCGCGAGCAATTAATGTTACCGTTACTCCAGTGTAATGCATACTTTAGTAAGGCGCGACACGTGTTTGCTGTTGTACGTAAATGCTACTCCGGGCTGATTCTGTGAGAACGCGCGCACGTGACACGAGTAGTTACTATTTCGTCGGTACATGAGCGAACAGGAGAGGGCTGTTTGCAATATATATTCCTCTGTTAATTGTAGACGAGATGTCTTTGCAAAACTTACAATACTTGGCCTTTCTGTTCACCGGGTAATCGAAAAATGTAATCTATTCCAAAATAGTCCTCTATTCCGTAGAAATTTTAAATTCTACGAACAATATAAAATATTTTAATATATAAAATATTTTATATAAAATATTTTTATCACGCTACATAACATTTTTACGACAAAAAATATGTTTTAATTTTTTCTTGTTTTAATAAAATAAATTTAAAAATTTAACTAAAAAAATAATTTGATGTTTTAATTTCTTTTTCAATGTTTTAGTTAATGGACACACTTATGCATAAAAAAAATATAACTTTGTCATCGTTAATTGCAAGGACAGTATCTTCGATATGATATCTGGTTTCCTCTAATCCTTTCTCGTACCGGCCACCAAACGTATTTCGATATATAATAACGAAGAATGGCTTTATCGCACCCGCCGTTATATTCGGCGATTAAATACGCCATTAAATCACTTCTGCTCGATTAGGAAGCGCGGGAAATTCATTTCGCGACGAGAATGCGCAATTTATGCGATAACGAACGACCGAACGATTAATGCAGTCTATCGGGATTCCTTTCTGACATCGCGCCGGGCATAAAGTAACTCCGGCGGCTCGCGTTCCGCTCCGCTTTACTCGATTGTTGTCAGAGTGAAAGGAATTGAATTTTCGGATAATATTCATCCACTGCCGATAACGACGTTAAAGTGTCGCGAGATAACGACGTTGCCACGGCAAATTGCATCGCCATGCGAATAAGAAAGCGGAAGCATCTATTTTCTTTATTCCGCACTTTCCGCTTATCGAGCTAAAAGTTCCATGCACTGATTAAGACAGGGATGTATCACACTTACCGTTCAAATTTTTAATCACAATAGAGCAAATGAATTCATATTGATTTAGTCTCACGTTTTAAAAATGTTGCTTATTATTATTGCCGCGATGAAGTGATTGTACCAGTTAGAAGATTGTCGCAGCTGAAAAAAATACTCATATCAAAGTGAATTATATTCCTGTTAACTTTTTTATTCTAGTAGATATTATATTATATAAAGTATTGATTCCGCGTTTTATCTCACATGATATGTCATTATTTAATCTTCAACGATTGTTCAGCTTTCTCGCGAAGCAAGATTGCGCGACAAAGGCCGGCGTTGGTAGGCCGGTTTAAATTGTACATGAATAAATCCAATCTTCCATCAGGAGAGCATGCTAATCTCGCGCAACAAAAGCTCTCGGGTTCCGGAAGCTGTACCAGTCCGTCTACGTAGCCATCTACATAACACGTGGCCGCTCGAATCCGCTCGCATTCAAAGTTTATTTCGTTTCAGACGCGAGGAACTCGCGTCATAAAACTCTCGCGAGAGTCGCAGCCGAGAAAGGGAATGATGGAGAGAGAAATAGAGAGATAAAAGATCGTGTCATAGACGCGAAAAGTTTCGAAATATTAGTTCCGTAGGCAAACGCCGGAAGTTGAAAACTGTCCGAAATTGACTACGTTACTGGCGAGCGCGGTGACGCGCGCGTACGGACGAATGGTAATTCTGTTTTCGTAACAACGCTGATCAAAGTGTCGCGATCAAACGGACTTCTGTAATATGGTGCCCGTCCTAATCGCGCGGCTTAATCGAGAAGCGAGTGTGAGCTTGTGAGCTAGAATGTATACCGCTCGCATGGCAAGCAAGTTCGTTCTCTGGCTGACGCCGTTTTAAAATTGTAATGTATTGTAATGCGGTATCACGACCTCTTTTCTCTTTATTTCAGACAGGTGTCAAAAGCTCCGTGAATTTTTTGCAACTATTTCGAACGCAATGAGAATTAATACAGTGTTATAAAAAGAAATTTATATGAAGTAAATAAAGAATTAAAAAAACAAATATAAATTTTTAATTTAACAAAGCGTTAAAAAAAACTTATTAATATTAAACTAGTAAGTAAATGATATATTGAATGTCAACATCCAGTTACACTAAAAAGAAATATATAAAAACATAAAAATTGCCATAATTTTCTATAAACATAAATACGATGTAGAAAAAGATTACTAAAAATAAAATATAAAAATAAAAACATCTATCATGTTGAATTTAAGTTTATTTGTGTTAATATGTACGCTGACTCAGAATTTAATTCGAATAAGCAGGAAACGATTCTTTATCCTCTTCTGGACTGAGAATTGTTGGTCGATGACAAAGTAACGCTTTTAATTAACGATCTCCTACCAGCCTTTTTAAACATTCCTAAGGATATACTCAGTAGAACACACAAGCCGAATCCGTTTGTGGTTGGCAATCGAATTCCGCGATCGGATTTACCTGGAATCGTTTTCGGACGGCAATGAGTACATAATGAAGCTCGAAGACTAATTAGGCAAAAACGAGTCATCTTTCTTCACACGAAAATTATGGAGCCGATTTTAAATCACGAAACTGCGCATACACACAAATCGCTTAATATATAAAATTCTGAAATAATGAGTATCATTTTATTATATATAAAAATTTTAATTAAATGATTTTCCTCGTAATTAACAAGAATTGAACTGTGAGAAAAAAATAAATAGTATGATCTTATATATAAAAATATTGCTTATTGTTAGTGTGATAATTTTCAGAAAATTGTTTTAGTATAAAGCTCCTCTTTTCACCCATTTAAAATATAATAACTGCAATAAATAGTTGAGAAAATAAATCCCCTCTTTTTTATACGGACAAAGTCGAATAAACGAAGACGTATTCGTGTGCATGCGTGTGCTTCAGAAAGGCACAGACATATAGCATTGCCTAAATCCCTTTTCTAGGCTTCGGAAACCTTCGCGGCAAGTGCATTTTGTTGTGCGCCTAGAAATCTGTTATTCAATTTGAAATGGCTTTATCGTGCGTCTGAAACCAACCCCAGATTTCGCATTGATGCCAAACTACATGGACTATGAAATCCGTCCTTCGCACACACTCAGCACGCAGAGACACGCACATATATACCCGCGTATACATGCGCACGCGTAGGCGTTTCCCCTCTCCGCGTTTCACTCTAGTGAACTACCAACAATAATGGTGAGACTGAGTGCTCGAAACTTTCGAGCGTTCTTCCAACGACACTTTCAACGTTTTCCTTCGAGTACGTGGCGGGGTAGAAAAGGCCACGATCAGAAAGTAAAATACATCGCATTGGCGAAAAATAAATAATCCAAGAGTGCGTCGAAGCGTAATATGCGAAAAACTATAAAGTTGCGAGAAAGCATGTAATTCTATTCAATATACGTATAAAATAATTTGATCACCTCCTCCCTCCATGGACACTTTCTATCATTAATTTATAATTGAAATCTAATGTATAATAAATCGTTTCTTACATTTTTCCTGAAATTATAATTTTGCAATTCTGCATTTTTACACGTTTCTATAAATAATTAAAGTCATCTTTGAATATTATTTTTAGAGAATTTTATTTATATCACAAAAATGAGAAAAACTATTATTATAATATAGATAAAAGTTTTTCCATATATATTTCCAATATTTATATATATTGTATATAAGTATTATGAAATATTTCAGGCAATATTTAAAAAAATAATATTTATAAAGTAATAATATTTATTTGATAAAGCAGAATATTATAATACTTTATATGATTGTAAGAGACACACACTCATATATATGTATACAAGAACTCGATAATTTAATTCGAAGTAAAATATTTTGAAGAGAGAAATATTTTTATTATTCACAAACAATTATAATCACATTATTTATTAATCGCAAAAAGTTCACGAGCAAAATTTAATAATAATTTTATCGGTTGAAAATGGGACTTGAAATATATCGACAGTATAAATAATCTAATATTATTCATTTGTGTGTGTCCGATTTTTCCAAATATATTTCAAGCTTTACAGAGAACGCTCCTGTGTGGCAAATCATTTTCGTCAAAAGTGTCAGCTGTCAAGTTTTTCACGTGCTTGCTTATCAATTGCTAGTGCTCCTGTTCACTCGGTATGACAGCTACTTGCAAAAGCTGCATACACCTGATAGATATACACCGCGACACACTTTCGGATGCTAGATACGGTGCGCTTACAAAAAGTATTCACAAATACGAAGAATCACGTGAAGGCATTCGCAGGATAACGAAGCGTACAATACGGTGTATATCCATCCATATGTCGTGTACGACATCCGATAACATCCATGCAAGCAAGTGCATACGAAAAGCACAGAGTCGGTAACATTCTCGATAAGAACACTGTAATTTCACATTTTTATATCTCACCGAACGGAGAATAAAAAGGGGAAAAAGGGAGAAAAACAAAACAATGAAATCTGCAGTTATTCCGGTTTTAGATATCTCGCCTCGTATCTGCTAATCCGAATATGCACGAAATTAGCGGCGCGAGGCGAGGATCGTAAAACGTTAACCCATTTTCATCCTATCGATCCGCTCTCGGGTCGAGCGGAGGCAAGAGGAGGAAAGAGAGAGAGAGAGAGAGACAAACGAAGAGAAAGGGACAGCCGGGGTATAATGCCAGACTAGTCGTTAAACGAATGCTTAAAAGCGCTTAGATTGGTGTCTACCAATTAGAGCAGGCGTAAAATCGAAACGACGTGTACGATTCCATCGAGTGTGCTGTTCAAATCAATTTATCTAATCTGCCGCATTATTGCTGGAAATAATGCAGTAGGAATATAATTTTAAAGTTCATATAATATAGATTATCCTTTTTTATTGTCATTAAGGAATTTTGTACAATGACAAGCTTACTTATGTTAGTGATTTATTTTTTCTTGTCAAAGTGAATGATGATTAATTGATTGAGAGATATTTAAACGGAGATAAATTGAAGAAAATTTTAAAACCATATTAAAGTGAAATTTAATCACACACACATTAATTTTATGATATATATAATAAAATTAAATCCGTGAGAGAGAGAGAGAGAGAGAGAGAAAATAATAATTATACAAGAGAATTGTTATTACATAAGAATTATATAAAATATCGTTTAACGATTTATATAGCAGCAAAGTAGAATCTAAATGTCTCATTGTTGTCAGATAAGACGTTTTCTTCACTAATATTTATGTTTCGCAAAAAAGGGTTTTTCAATAAAAAATCGCGAGGTTGCAAGCTTCCACAAACGCTACCCCCTTCCCTTCTCTCAAGGAAAAATACGTGTGCATATACACATATCTCACCCTTATGAACACATGTACCACGTACAATCATACTGATAGGGATGTGCGCGCGCGCGCGCGCAATCGAGATTCAGGCCGGGAAGGCAGAGGTGGTTTTACCTCTTGCAGG
Source organism: Formica exsecta (assembly GCF_003651465.1). NCBI lineage: Eukaryota > Metazoa > Arthropoda > Insecta > Hymenoptera > Formicidae > Formica > Formica exsecta. Next base: position 1,774,643 of record NW_021853600.1, on the reverse strand, counting down.
CTCGCAGGTACGTGCACGTAGGTATACGCGCACTCGATTGGCGTCGACCGGCGTCCCGGGAGGGGCGCGACGCCAGCCAAGAACGGACGTTGATACTAAACCGCGGCCCGAGCTGCTCCGAACGACAGTTCAACGAGCGTGTGTTCCGAGGCCGGATCACGGTGGTCCATCCGAGCCGCCCGGTCGCGCAAGTCGATTCCCTTGATCGATCATCGGCCACGTTTGCCGCGTTACGTCATTCCGCGAACGGGTACAGCGGACACCACGGCGGAAAAGATCGTGACCAACAAATTTGTTCGTGAATCTTTGTAGTTGACAGACGTTCGAGATATTGATCTGGGATTATGCCGATTGACTCGCAGTGTCATCGTCGTCATCATTGTGACAACGTGGGGTGGTGAACTAGTCACGTGACTCCTCGATTCTAGAGACGAATCTTCTCGCAGGAAGACGCGCCAGGACGACGCACGAGGACATTGGATAGTTCTCGTACGTATTGATATATGTGTGTATCTCGCGTGTGTTTGTGTGTCATCTGTTGTGTATTTATCGAGTCACAGTGCTATTCGGTAGCGCGTGCTACCGAACGTGATCCAGCGGGTGTGTGCGATAGGAGTGCATTCGCGGGAAGAGGAGAGAGAGAGAACGCGAGATAAAACTCTCAAGTGCGTGCCACTCCGGCTAACCGGAAGCCTGCGTGCGAATGCCTCCGAGAGATGCGTCCAACAGTGCGGTCGCCACGAATGACGCTAGTGCAGCATCCACTGTTCCGATCTATTCGGCCGAATGAGTTCCGGCTACTAATTAATCCACCGATATAGTTAATCCGACTTGTCTCGCTCGTCGGTGACCTCGTAAACCGTTTCCACCGAACCGACCCTTTCGTTTAGCTCCAGGTTCGTAAACTAGTGACCCTATGAAACCAACGAAAGGATCCTGAATTCGTAAAAAGTAATAATAGAAAGTGAGATAGAAAACGAAACATGACTTAATCGAACAGATGAGTGGTTTTATTTATCTGAAAATTGTAAATTTGCAGATCATAAATAATGATATGAGGATGATGAATAAATAAAAAAATCCTCTCCAAGAAGGATTTGAAAATTAAAAATTAAGTTTGACTGAAATCGTTATATATATATAGTGATTGACAGCGTCTGTTTATCACTATCACACTTTTGTATCCTTCATAAAACAATTCGAAGCGCTTGATTAAAAAGTGATCTAGTGAACCGAGGCTAAGGGTGCAAGATTTATTTCAATTCGATTACTACTTCCCGAGGGAACGTACAAACTCTGTGTTCCAATTCGTCGGTGAATCGGAAATGAAAAGTGAAGCTTGACTTAGCTCAATATACGAGTCTACATTGTTGTTGTTTAGTTATTAGTTACAGGACACGATACGAAATTCCTGCTCTACATAAACAGTGATCTAAGAAAAACTAAAGAGGATTTTGTCTGAAATAAAGCTATCTTCTATCTTCTACACGACCATTCAAACTTCGTAACTTTATTCGATAAAGCGATTCCTGGATAGGACATGAAGTTTAATTTAACTTAGAGGCGCATTGGCTTTACTCTATTTGTTTCAATTCATTTGTTCTTTCGTACAATTATCAGTTCGTATTCTGATTTATAAAGGATTATTCGTGTGTGAGAAATGAATATTGAAAGAGATTATTTCAAAATTGATGGCTCCACTCGTGAAGAAAGATTTTAGAATGCAAAATAAAATTTCACTCAATGTACAACGAAACTCGCTTTTCGATTCTTGAGAAATATCCGACGACAATTAAAGATCGGATCACCACCGTTCTAATTAATCGACGACCCTGAAAGCGTCGACAAGCGCCTGCGTCAATTACTCACTTTGCGAATGAATTTTTAAAGCAGAAGAAACGCAAGGGTCGATCGTTACTTCGCGAATGAATATTTCAAGGACACGCCGGTGGTGTTCGATGCGTAGCGATCATAAGCAAGCTTCGAAATAGCATGTGCAAATCGAGGAAATATTGATTATATAAATGAAAATTGATTAGTTGACTGTAAAGAGAAACGGGAAATACAAGAAACTCGATGGTTGTTTTCGTTTTGTTCCTTTCGAGAAGATTTCAGATCGCAAAAGTTCCGAACTGATATTACCGATCGTAAACAAGACCGATGCATTAAGGATTTTCATTTGTCGACAGTAGCATGAATGTTGTATGAGCGTGGTTTCTCGACAAGAGGATCTTCCTTTGGAAGGTGATCGTGAACGTCGAATTGGAATATTGAATAGACGATCGAACATAGAAAGTTCACGTGTTATTTGATGGACGAGTTGTTTGATAAACGCGAATGATCGCAATGATTGATTGTCGTAACGGTGTGTTATCGTAATAATTAACGGATTGCGCGACTGCGATCCTCAGTCCTCTGCTCTTCGGCATGAAGGTATTATAATAAGGGAACGATTAAAAAATCGTATTGCACAGTGAAATGATAATTGTGAAAGTGTGATTATGACTAATAAATATCTGGATAATTAACACGTATCAAGAATCACGCTTCTGTGGAAGTATCGATAGGACGAAGAATGTACGCTATGTGCATACGATCAAAGTGCTACATCAAAGGAACGTTTGACAAGTGACTAGAACTCGTGCATCGCTGCAACTAATTAATAGTCATTAACAGTAATTAATGCTGCTTGAACTAATTCGCGGAATTGCATGTGTTTCGATTGCCGATAAAGGATACGAATATCGAAAGAAGAAATTGAACAGTACATCGAACAATAATCGTGAATCGCTGACAGCTAAGTGGTAGAAATAATTAATGACGGATGCACATCTCGTTCTCTCGATTCTGACAATCATAAATCCTCATGAGTCTCGATCAAAACCGGCGAGAGAACTAGGATATATGGATGATTAAGACCTAGATTTTAGTTAATTAATGAATCGTCGCACGATTGCTAATGTCTCATAAATGCTTCTTAATACAAATTATATTTAATTACATACCACTCGCAAGTGCCGCTCTCTCCTCAAAGGACCAAAACAGGCACAGTGACAGTCAACGCTCAGATTCTGATTAATCAAGCTAATTAACTCTATGTGCCGTAGTGTACACGACGTTTCGCCCTTTGACAACGTCTCGAATTCGCACACATGACACATTCGCGTAATCAAAAAGCGATTTAGGAATGCACTCAACGTGCTGTTTATCCGCAGGAATCATTAACGTGACCTAAGGACAGCCACGGGGTAGCGAAAACGATCGCGCGACGGAACATCTTCATTGACGAATCGTTTGACGAGGAACATCTTAATTAATAATCACGCAAAGCTATTGAGATTCGTGTGCCGTTTCGCATAATAAGGGAAGCGATCGGTAGGAAGAAGAGGAAAGTGAGATCGAGAAAAGAAAGAGAGAGAGAGAAAAGACGGAGAGAAAGACAAGGAGTCGCAGACAGAAAAGAAAGGCAGGCGAACAGAGAAAGAAAGAGACTCCCGGTGCTACTTCGTCCTCCTCTTTCACGTCTACTTTTTATCGTTTCGCGAAGGCCCGAAAAAGAGTTCTCACGCCGCACGCGAGAGAGACCCCGAACACGCACGCATGCACGCACGCACGCACGCACGCACGCACGCACGCACTCGCCCCTCCGAGAGAAGCGGAGAGCCCGCGGCGCGCGAGGGATCTTGATTTCTTCCTGCTCGTCGATTTTTTCTCCCCACCCTCTCGGATCTTGCCGAGTACTGCCGGTGCAACGCGCGAAGGTGAGTCCTTTTGATCCTCCAACGTTGGATACTACTACTATTACGATAAGAAGCGTGATTAAAAGAGTAGACTAGATTAGTTTTTTGGTTTTTTTTACAAATTTTAGCGAAACATTAAAAGATGATGTTTTTGACATGTTTTAATTAATTTTTTAAACAAGAATTATCGTGCACTCTTTAGGAAATTTATTTTGACAATCTTTTATAAATTATTTATTCAAAAAATTCGATACTATTGCCAGAGATATTTTTCTATTAACATTAAGATGCCAGGAAACAAGAAAAATATACTTTTATATTTACTTATTTATACTATAATGTTTTTATTATATATGATTGTGTAATTTAAGAAATCTATATATTTAAAGAATATATTTAAAAATGAAATCTTCAGAGGTAATTGTGGTAAGAGAGAGAATTGCGCGTATAATAGCAGAATAATTGCCAACTACGAATGTTAGTCCACGTATCACCTGTTTGTGTGCGATTCAGAGGCGAATCTATGCCGGGACGAACTAGGGAATCGCCCGAGGCGTTGCATGTGCAAGGGCCTCGTTAAGTCATAACTCCGACGCGCTATCCAGGTCGATCATCATGTAGGTCTCTTTCAATCCGATATTGTGTAGGAGAGATTTTGCGCATTGCCCGAATTCTGAATCTTGTAAAAATACAATAATTTTATTAAAGATATTTGCTACAAAAGAATTCTCGCCGCTGATATTCGCGCGCACACACAGGATAATTCTTTTGAAGCATAATTTTCAAATACATACATCGTTATTTTCAGTCGTCATAATTTAAATGATTTGCAACACATTCCATTCCTTTACATAACAATCACATCAAATTATTTTGAAAAGGCATCCCGTTGAGCGTACACATATCCGACATTCTAAATGTCTCTCGACAAAAAGCTTACTTTCACGCTAAATACATAACAGAAATTGCAGGATATAAAATCCTTACGTATAAGCCTGCTTATAAGTTCCCGAATAAATACAACGCGGCACGTGAAGGGCCCGCCGCTTTTAAATTATACTCGCGAAGGTATTGCACTGTTCCAACGTTGCTGGAGAGACAAAAATGCGCCATTTTCCGGAACAAATGGTCCCTACATATAGAAGCAATACGCACCTTCGTGTACCCATCCCTTCGGTACGAAATTATAACGAATATATCGCAACTTTCGCCCCATAACGCGCATTCGTGTATATACATAGTAGTAGATAGTACGCCTCGGCGTGTGGATGATTTGTGCTCGCATTGCGAAAGTAAGAAGCGGGGAATTATCAAGCGACGTAATTTATCGATATTAGCACCAGCGAAATATCGCAAATGTCAATTATCGGTTTCTATCGGTGGTGATCCGAATTTATGACGTTAAACCAAAACATGGGAAAATGCTATAAAGTTAGTTTCATATTGTGATTATATTCGCTTTTAATATTACTCCTTAAGTTGTTACGCTATTTCGTACACTGTATTAGTCGACGTTGCAATTTTCTTATTCCTACGATCGTGATATAATTGCACGAAGCTATAATACAATTAAAATTTCTGCAATACTCTTTAGTTAGAAAGCTTTTAGCAATTTAGATTCAGTCAATAAAATTGGCACAGAATTATTATTCTTAATTATTATATGTTATTTATTACGTAAACGGTCATAATGATATGACCGTGTCTTCAATGATTATACGATCATTATTCATCATTCGAAAATATTTCACATGTACTCTACAATTACGTTGATTGGCAATATTTCTCTCGGCAACATATGACATAAACCTGATATTTATAGCAAATTAAATTGCCATTTTCTCTTTTTGATGTCACAGAATATATTTTTTAAAACCGAGTCTAAATTAAAGGGAATTTCATGCACAATGTATTCGATTCGATATATGGATTCTTAAATTGGCTTCTCACATCTTATTCTTACATTTAATTACATCCGGACCGTAACGCTCTCCGGAAAGAGGCATTAATTAAGCGGAAACGTGACGCAACGACGCCGCTGCGCGATCGGGTCCGACAATACAGCGATGCTATGCCTCCCGGTGTTAAATGCGCCCGGAGCACCATGCTCTCTCTCTCTCTCTCTCTCTCTCTCTCTTTCTCTCTGCGGAGAACAGAGGACAAGCCCACCTCTCATCCACCAGAGGTACACAAACTGGTTTCGGAAGAGAGATGCCGTCTCTTGCCCCCTATGCCTTCGTCCTCGCTACCCCGCGTGCTCCCCGCAATCTCCCCGCCCCCTCATTCTCTTTCTCACACGCCGGGACAGAGTCGATCAAGCCTCTCGCTCACAAGCCGGGACCCGCTCGTCTTATTCTTCAGGTTCTCTATCTCAGCGAAAAATCTATGTCAACCGACATGTTGACACGTGTTCAAACGTTACAGGCGCGCGAGCTCGCGCGGAAAGAAGCGAGAAGGGAACTTGGGAGGAGGCTTGGAAGTCGGGTTACTGGTATGCAGTGTCGGATTTCGCCGTGTTCCCGGGAGAGAGTGAAGGAGGATCGCGCAGAGAGGAACGCACATCTCGAGATGCAATGTAGGAGAGCGTATACGTATATGCGTATACACGCGCGACACGCACGCCCAGCCGTCTCATGAATCAAAACTATTCGTGACGGGAGGGGGCGGACAGGAACAGAAGGAGGGAGGACATACGTGTTTGCTTACAATAAGCGGGAGGTCATGTCGCGGTAGCTATCGCGTTGCCCTGATCCGAGATATGAATTTAATTTTATTATGACGTGAGTCGGTCGGTTATCTTCGAATCGCGCCTTCGTTTCTGTGGGGAAAGGGGGAGAGGCGAAGAAAGTGAGAAAAAGTGATACGTAGAACGATGATGAGAGGAGATAGGACCGGACGACCTATTTTAATGTACCGACTGACCTTTTGAAAATGTTGCGCTCGGGAAAAAGGCAGAGACGTGTAATTGTTCGGTTGGAGAACGTTTGATCGACGTGGAATCTGGAAACAATATAAACGGATAATGGTGAACGATGAATACTACCGCGCGAATCTCGCCAAGTTTTATTCCCTTGTAATCTTGCGCAGCTAGTTTGCTGGAATTGCATGTACTAAGTCACTCCCAGGTGTTTCATGAAATAAGTGCTTGCATAAAATTTATAATCACTTTCAGATATCCTTTGTAATGTTACTACAGAATCGTGAAAATTTAGACAGAATTGAACTGAAATGCAATATAAAGATATATATATATATATGTATATATAGATTATGTATCTTACTTTTTAACTTTGTATAATATAAAACAAAACACACTCTAACTGTATTAAATAAAAATTAAAAAAAAATTAATTACCGCACTAAATAGTAAGGAAGTAAGTAGTAAAATACATGCGCATAATCATGCTATTGATTCAAGTTACACACGAACTAAGAGAGATAACATCAGAATTAGAAATTGTAATATTAATTTAATATGCATTAAAGATTTCGCAGAATGCGCATAAAACTGCACGGCGCGATTTATACAAACGGGCTAATTAAACTGACAATGATATCTGTTGACTTTTATTGTCGTCTAGCATGACTGCATTTCGCGTATGCGTGCACGCGTGAAACCATGACGTGCACGCCATCACGAGCAGCAGACAGACTCAGTTCGGTACTTTGCGCGCCGGTAAATTAATATTCGCGAGTGGGCGGCGCGCGTATAAATATTCAAAAGTAGGCACGTTCGGCCGTCTCGTCTGACTCATTGGATCGCCGGCCGAGTCTCCCTGTCCGTTTTCACTTTCTGAACGTTTTCGCTTTTCAGCGCATCGCGGCTTACACACCCATAAACCGGATAACGTACGTACGGCGAGAGTTCGCGAAAAACGGTTGAACGCAATTTAGCCGGTATGATGGCGGCCACATTTAACTGTGGCAATTTACGCCGAGAATTGCGTTACAGAAATTATTTAATAAAAAAGACAGTCTCTGATGAATAGATTAATAAACATGAGTACAAAAAGATTATCTGAGATTTACTAATATTTATAAATATATATTTTTATATGAAAATATCTCTTGCTATGATGTTTATTATCTTTTCAATATTTAAAACTACAAATGCAAAGAAATGCATTTATTTCTTAAAAAACATATATATATAAAATAAAAAATAAATCATTAAATTATATAAATCATTGCATTACATTGCGAATTAATTTATTAGTTTGTTAGGGTTTATAAGGAGAATATTTTAAATATAAAACAATTTATTAAGGTACTTTAAACATAAATATAAAATGAAAAATAAAGTGTAGTAGCTATTCCAATCAATATTCTTGTTCACAGTTTTATCTTGGCATGAATCTTTAATTCCATGTAGTTATCGTTCATTTAAATCATATATATAAAAAAAAATGAATTTTGCATACTGAAATTAACGGGATGAAGTCATCGCGGTTCGAACAATTAATTGCATCGCGTGGATAATTGATGATCCCAAATCGATGATGGCGTTTGAATCAAAATTGGTAGAAATATAATGCGCCACTCGATTTATGAATCGTACGCAATTGGTGAATATTTCAATAATGCAAACGTGGTTCGTGCGATATATTTATTTCAGTACGCGAATAATCATCAATGTTAAATAGGCGGCGCTATTTTAATCGCGGGTTATGAAAATGTGATAGCGCGTGTATGTATAATATTTTTTACCGTAGATAAAAAATGTGTTTTAAAATAATACATTTTTCGAAAGCTTCATATATATTTTTCTAACATTTTTCAAGTGGATATTACTTTAATCCAATTTTAATCTTTGCACAGCACACACATAATTAATAAAGACACTTTAAAGTTTAAAAATTAAATTGGCACGAAAAGAAAAAATATTCAGTAGATTTTTTATCGAGAAGAAATATTTTATCGCACATATACAGGAAATATGCTTCTAAATTTTGATATAAATCTCATAAAATACACATTTTATTTGATATAAATACAAAGTTAAGTTCTGTATTGATATAATATATGCATAAATTATTTATAAAGTATATTTAGAATCATATTTGTATAAAATAATATTAAATTTATAAATGTGTCACATTATCGAATTACCATTAATCAAATTAGTATAAACAGTAGCATATCTCTAACATCTTTTGATAATACATAATTATTAATCTTTGTAGTTACAAACTACTAATAAAATTTTGCATTTTCATTAATTTCAAGTAACCTCCTTTTCCAGATAAGCAGAATCTTAATTTACAACTCGAATGTCGCGTGCGCGCGTACATTTTGTTACACACGTCGCCTCATCAACCGGCACGTAAAGAGCGTGCTCGTACCCGCCGATTCCCGACAACCTTTTTTCAAAAGGGCGATGTGGGCGCGCATAACAAAGATGAGTTTACTAGGATGAAAGTTATCTGAAGCCGGAGCTATCTCTATTCATATAGCGAAGCGACGGCGACGGAGAGAGCGGCGCACCGGGGTCAGGTCGCGCGCGAGCGTAACTAGATACTTCAGGAACTCTCATTACGATGATCCTCCGGCGCAATAGTCGCGCCCTGCAAACCAATATTAAGAAAGCATTGTCGCACGTCATATCGGTGAATCATTTCCACACATACAACTTGTCGAACAATGCGCCGGTCGTTGAATTATTAGCGTTTGCACCGATTGCGTCGGGTGTCTCCCCCCTCGATCGCCGTTTCAAGAGTATTTCGATCTGCTGACATTCCGTGATAATAATTAGCGGATTCTTAATGAATTTCCCATTCTATGCTGTACCGCTTAATGACGAAATTTTATCGGAAGATAGAAATGAATCACACAAAATTTTGAAAACGATAATAGGAAAAACAAGTTATAATAGAATAGGAACAGAGTTTTCAGATAATTTTCTGAATGCGACGCTTATTAGATTGTAATATAGAATTATTTGACGGTCGCATGGGAATTACAATGGCAGAATAAATGGCCAATCTTTATCATGATATTTGAATGAAAAATATTTTCTCCTTAAATTCTGAATTTCATTTCATTATAGTAGTTTTTATATTTTTAGGAGCCGTAAAAAAGCGAATTTCTCGGAAAATATGAAATTTCAGTTATTTACGAAGTTTGACATATATCATAAAAGATCGACTAACATCCCTGTGCGATTTGCCAGTTAATTACAACTACTATTTGATGAATTTTTTTACCTTTGTTTATTGAAAAAAAATTAATCCGAAAGAAAAATAATCTAACTTCATGGAAATATTTTTCGTATATTTTTTGCCGAGCAATTTATACATATTTCAGTTGCAACAATGGTATATGATAAATTTAATGTGCAAATAATTATGAAATTGCGCCGACATGACGCCGTATCGGCGATTTTTGTCGTATCGTAGCGATGTTACGACCTACTTGGATGTTAATAGCCGTGCAATTAAAAAAACAGCCGACCGCGCCTAATCGCTAGATGGAATTACATATATTACGTACATTTATAGTATAGTACATATGAGGTAATCAACCCGGAATTTCCATTATAGACATCTTTAAATTCTTCTATGCGATGTCTCGAGTTTTTTTACATATACAAAAAATAAGATGTGTTTAAGAATTGTCTCGAAGTATCGGAGTATCTATGAATATCATTATATACTACCATTCAAACTTTAGCAATTAAGCTAGATGAATACTTTAGAATGACCTCGACTCTCTTTAATCAACATATTTTTCTCATTTCATTATGAAATCTCTATCATGATCGAGTCTTAGGTATTCTAATAGGCATTCCTATTTCATCAAGATCATGATCATCATCGTTTTCCATTAATACCATCAAGTCAATTTTTGCTATATAATATCGATATCATTCATCAATCTATAATTACAAATCAATGTCATACACAATTTTCGAATTAATTATCGAATTTAGTATCATGTTGCATTAATTTGAATCAACAAATACATCATTCACATTTATGTCATTAACAGCAGCGAAAATAATCCATCGATAATCTCGATGGATAATCGCGTATGACAATCTTCTGCGATAAAAAGATAATAATAAAATGAAAAATTATAATGTATATCTCTCAGTCATAGAATAGTTTATAATATCACGCACGTTGTTGTAGGATGAGATTATAATACCGCGATTATGTAACTGCAGTATATATACTTAATAACGCCACGCAAGCTGGTTTTCAGCTAGACCATGTCGCGGCGAAAGGGTTAATGAAGGCGCAGTCGTGGTCATTGCGGGGCCATAAGCGACATTAGCTTTATTAAATAAAATCGCATCAAGAGGATCGTATAGGACAGAGTTAATTGAATGATTGGGCCTTGTACGCTCACTGGGCGCGTTGCATGCCGAGACACATACACACACACACAGACAAGTTATATACGCGTTGGCCTCTATTCAGCGCGCGTTCGTTCATACGTCGTAAAACACTTTGGTGTATTTCGTTTGACGCAGTTTGCGCATTAGTAATGCAAATTCCACACCGGTCGGCCAGCCGGCCGGCTTTGGCAGCGTGGGTTTTCAGAGATACCGATGCGCTCAGTGCCTTTTCGGCCGTTCGAGAGGGATGGAAATTCCGCATCGCCAAGGGCGCGTTAATTTTGATATGTACGTCCGCAACCGCCGGGCGAATTACACCGCCGCCATGCATAACGCATGGCAGCCGAATGGAAATCGACTGCATCACGGAGGAAGACAGAGAGAAAGCGAGAAAGCAAAAAAAGGAAGAGACAAACTAGTAGTCGACGTTGCCCTCTTCTTCTCTATCTCTCTCTTTTTCTCTTTTAATCTGTATCTAGCGATACTCCATGCTTCGCGATTCGCTATCTGAGAACGGAACAATCCTCTCTATTCTTCCGCAATGTTGCGACGTTGCTGTGGTAAATATTAAAAGTTGTTTTCAATTTTAAATTCACCCAATACTGTTCTTAAAGCCGGAATGATATCATGTAAGATCAAAATCTGGAAAGATATATGCGTCAAGAAAAAGAAAAGAATTACTATGTTTTTTTTAACTGACATATTGTTTATTTATCGCAAGTCTTGGATCCCTTAAAATTATTATTGATATTATAAATACTAAATTTTACTTTTTACTTGAAAAAATAAATAATATAATTCGAAGAATTACTGCTATTCGATAGATTAACGGATTGATGCAACGTATATCGCGATGTGCCAAAACAGAATATATTAATGGATAATGCGTCATTAATTTCACTATAGTTACGAAGCGCATATCAGCGTTAAGATAATGAACAATTAATTTGTAGGATAAAATGTACTCTACATTGACAGATTCCTGTAATGTTATTTCGTCGTACGCCTGAAGCTGTACACGACTCCTTCATCACGTAACACGTTCGTGTAAACTATTAAACGTTAAAATAGATCACAATTATTTGTCGACAATTATCCCAGACAAATTCTCTAAAATAAAAGAAGAGTTTATCATAAATAATAATAATCTTTTTCTGTTGAAACTCTTATTTCAATAAATACGTTTGAAACAATTCTTTAAAAATTATTACCTATAAATTCAATTATATGTTAATTGTATTTATATTTAATATCACATTTCTTTATATCGTTGGTGCGGGGCTCACCTTGTTATTGATCATTTGTGTCTTAGAGAAAAGTGATTTTTCTTTGGAGCACTGGAAAATATTTTTCCCAGCAAATCTTTTCCTAGATAACTCTCAGAACAGTAGATAATATTTGGATCTTTTGCCATTTGTATCGTCGACCTCGTACTTTCTCAAAGTATTACCATATATTGCTCTGCACAGCAGTTTTGGTTTGTAAAATCGTCCTATCTCATGTCCGCTTTTCTTCTTTCTTACCACTTCGTTTCTCACGAGACGCGCTTATTTTCGGCACCGACATAAGTTCCGCAGGCGTGAAGGGCACTCAGTTTGCAATCTTTGCGGATGCTTTCGCAAAGGTACCAAGGGTCACTGCGAGCGCGCAAATTGCAGCATCCGCAACGGGTCACGCATATATAAGGTTTGGTGGACTCTTGGGGCAAATGTAAATGATGGCCGAGCAAGCTCGCTGTTTCCTTTGATCTTCCTGAGCATCATTTCTGAGATATTCTCATATCATTTTAATATTTCGTATGAACATATTTATACATCAGAAGAATTTTTCGTACTTTTTTACGTATTACTCTTTATCAATAATTTCTAGCGCATTTTATATAGATATGACGTAGTAAAATGCATGCAAAAAATTCTATAAATATGTAATTTAATTTATTAATTATAATTAAATCTAAATATTAATTTCTTAAAT
>NW_021853600.1:1731714-1761517 GCF_003651465.1 Formica exsecta | reverse complement strand
AATTTCTTAAATAAAATATAAGTTAGTTGAAGGAAAGCCCATTTCTTTTATAATAAAAAAAATTGTAATTATAGCAAAGAATATATGTTTCCTTTATAAAATTATACAATGCAGAATTTTATTATTATATAATATCTTTTTTGTTATGTGATTTATTACAAGTCTCTTTTTTTCATGATCGAGTAAGAAATATTTAAAAATTTTAATTTTTAAGATAATGACTAATAACCGACAATCGTAAATGCATGAAAATCATCGTAATTCGGGAGGGTGGAAAGGAGAAATATACTTCTAATAAATTTAATATTTTCTATTATTAAGAATCTGTAAAGATTTAATATATAATATATGCATTATAATTCGTATTTCTTTGTCGACTATGAATCTGCGATCAATCATGGATAAAATACGTTACGCGATATTCATGCGACGTGACCGCGCGAACGTGTAAATGTTATTATCACGAACAGAGACTTTGCGACAGTTTCTGCTTCGATCAATCGGGATCTTTCGGATTACCTTCTACACGAATCCAATTCTGTTGCCACCCGGTCCATTATCTATCTAATTAAACGAAACTAATACTGACATTGCACGTAGCAGAGCTAAAAACGAACCCGTACGAGTTTGCCGAGTCAATTTTTCCCTCCGGACAGAAACGATTAAATTGCAGAAGTAAATACAACATTGTAAAAAATCACATGTGATTTATATAATCGAGGAAGTCATAGTAAGCAACATTTTCGAAATATTTCACCTATCATTCAGTACTTGTTCTTTCTTGAATATATTGTTGGATCAATAAATTAGAATCGCAATGATAAAATTTCCGGCTTTCAGTATACAAGTAGACTGTATGCATAATCTATAAATAAATTTTCTACAAGAAAACTTATTCTCAAATAATTTTTATTTATCTGAAAGCTTTTATTATTTGAGAAAGAGAAAAATAAATTGTACGTGTGCGCAAAAATATATTATATTTCTTCAGAAATTTAAACTTCGAAGAGAAAGTATATAAATAAATCTCAATTTTGTCGCTATCGTTTGTAATCGAGATAATACAAATGGGCTATCGTTTTTTGAAAAGCTACGTCGAGCTCCGAGATACACTAATCAGCGGGTTAATCGTCTAGGAGAACAGCCTGTAGCTGCACGCAAAGAGGCGGTAACCTCGCGCAAAGATACGCAAAGGACATCTATTAGATGCGATTGATCTCGCAGGTTTCTCCAACGAGCGGCATTACTTAACTCTTAATGCCTCGTCCGAGGAACGATCGAGTTTAATCTCGCAGAAGCTACGTGCCACACGACAGAATGCAGTAGCTTTCGCATGCCTTTCTTCCCTCTTCCTTCTTTCCTTCCTCCCGCCTGTTCTCCATCCCGAGTCTTTCTCGCCGCAGGATGCAGCTACCAGGCAGATGAATAGATAGCGGCTAATTTTCAGCGTTCATTAGAGCTGCGGGTCTCCGTACGCGTGTATTCTCGTTGCGCTCGCGCGACACTTACTGCCGGACTCGTACTTGCACGCAGGGCCGCAATGAAATTCCTATAATGCATTTGCAACTGCAATGCAAACAGGTCGTCTCGATAATCGTTGATTTTTCACGAAATTGAGCATGTTATGTGAAAGTTGGTTATTTTCTTATATATCTTTACAGAAATCGGGAATAACTCGAACAAAATTATGATGCTGTAAAGATGAAACTGATCTCTATATTTATTCGCGACAGCAGAAACGCGACGATCTATTTTTCAAAACTGAGCAAACAAATTTTTAACAATATCCAAAAATGTTTTAAAGAATTTCACTTTACTATATAATTAAACAAAATGTTAAGTTCTCCTTGAGAAGATATCACGCTGCAGTTCCCGGCAAAGTGAATGCGTCATCTCTGGAATTGTTTGGTTGATGCAGTCCTGCTTGTACGATGCGAAGGCCGCGCTCGCGGAGCAACCGGTACACATTACGTACATGTACATACGTGTGTCTCTACCGGTAATGGCGGCGGAGAGATCGCAGCGGGGAACATACAGACACGCCAAGAGAGTAAATAAAGAGATCCGGCATCCCGGAGAAATCTAATTCCTAATTGGTGCTTCGCTCTGTACTCTGCTCGTGTCGGTTATCTACCGCTATCGAAGCGCACGACTGGACTTTGTACCACTGCTGCTGCTTGCAGAAAGGATACTGTCGAAGAAAAGAGAGAGAGAGAGAGAGAAATGGAGAACGAGCACGACAGAACAAGACGAAAAGGGAGCAAGGGGGCGGGGGGGAATAATGGCTGCGGTTTAACTGTCAGATACAAAGGGGGTCGAAACTGCCGAATCCATACGAGGAACGAGAGGGTGAGAAAGCGCGAGAGAGCCCTCCCGGGCTCGATTACAAAAATTGAATGTAGCCTCACCTGTCAGTTGGCAGGATGGACGCGTGCGTTATCGCGTTAAGTATAGAGTGCCCTTTATACCACCGCTGGGTATTGGTCATTGAGAGATCTAGCGCACAAATATATATATATATATACACATATATACATACATACATATATATTATATATTATGTATCAATCTCTCGTAGGACGTGAGCAGATGAAAGTCAAGTCAAATTCTTAGCTTGAGTTATTCCCATGGATAAATTATTTCCCATTGTGTTTAACGCGCCGGGAATCTATCGCGTGAATAGTGATTGAGAGGGCAAGTGAATGGAAGAGGTCTATATGTCACGCTCTTAAGCTGTATATGGTATAACAATGTATGGCTTATAGCCATAAATTGTTTCCTCACCGAGTCATGCATACCATCGATTAGTATAACGACATTACATATTTTTATAAATATTATTCAATAGCGTCCCCCTCCCCCTCAATCCCGAATAACATTTAATGAAATTGATGAGTTATCGATGAATAAACCATGATTGAAATCGAATCACACTGTTGTATTACATATATATTCTTTTTTATTTTAAAACCGACAACTTTTAGATATCAAAAATGTAATGATCTTTATTCATTTAACGTTTCATAATGGATTAAGAGAGAGTCGAAATTAAAGGGCATAAAATAAAGATTATTTACATCTTAAATCGTCATGGATTTAATATGCAAAATAGAATATTCTTTCGAGAGGGACTATTTTGCATTTTTATATAGCAATTTAGTTAAAGATACAAAATTTATTTTTCACATTTCTGTTCTTTATCAGTACGATCATAAGTAGAAACGTATATGCCCCTTCATAATAAATCCGCGAACAATTCGACTTAATAGAAAAAGAAAAATAGCTGTTCTTTTCGTTACAAGAATCTCGCACATATCGTCGAAGTAAAATTGACGAAGATGCACCGAAGCACTGTCGAAGGGTTATACACCACGCGGCCTTGAATGCGGATTTTTCTCACAGGAGTTAACTCGGCATAAAATAGAGCCGTGTCCGACGCACGCATCGCATCGCATACACTCATTCACTCACACACTCGCGCGATTGCATTTACATCGCGTCGTTGTGTTTGCGAGAGAAGAAAGGCAAGAGTAGCTAGCTCGCGCAATTTAACAACGGCTCGTTCGTTAACCCTTCAATAGTTGCACAGGTAACTGTAACGGGCACACGCACACACACATGGTCGTGTGAATGATGAAAATCGCTTACCAAAAACTTCGCATTTTTACTATAAAATCTTCACTGTTGCAAAACGCTCGCAGCAAAATGGGAGAAATTTGTCAATCTTCTATATATAAATCATGGAATTTATTTTAATAAATATAATAAAACAAGAAAAAAAGTATTATATAATAGCAGTACAATAATGAGGGTAATAATGAGACACGATCTCCAA
Organism: Formica exsecta; assembly: GCF_003651465.1. Classification (NCBI taxonomy): domain Eukaryota; kingdom Metazoa; phylum Arthropoda; class Insecta; order Hymenoptera; family Formicidae; genus Formica; species Formica exsecta. The sequence continues at coordinate 1,757,682 of NW_021853600.1, read as the reverse complement.
GAGTAACAACGAATGACTGCACAAGTCGGCAGTCGACTGCACGTGGAAAATCGTGTCAACCTAAAGACCTAAAGCAACGGCGTCGACGGTTTCTTTAGCATAAGAATGTCAGGATGTGCCACGAGATATTCGCGCATTGTTCGGTAAAAGAAAAATACGTGGCGGCGGCGTCTGGCGAGTGATCGAGTGCAGTTATGACGCCCCGGACGGCGCACTCGTATTCGAATAAAAGCCGAGCGTGGGAGGTGAAAGAGTGAATAATAACTGTGAGAGTAACGTCCGCCACGCTCTCGGGGAGGCCTGGACTCGCTGTGACTACTCTCGCATCTCAATTCGTTCGTTTCACGCTTTCGATCGTAGGGGTATATTGTTTTTTACATGATACATTTTTTTATGCACACACAAACCGTTTCAAAACTACAGCGTTCTCTTTTATGAATTTACCTTTCGAAATTGAAATCGATCAATCTTTGGATATTTGATCAAAGATTGATTTACAAAGTTAAATGCTTCAAATTAAATCTATAGGAAAATAAATTCCACGTGAAATTAACTAAAAAGATAAGTTTGTTTATTGCTTTTGTGTACAGAACTTTAATCAAAAAATTATGGAGTATCTTTAATAAATTAATAAAAATTTTGTATACAATTATTATAGTTAATTTTTTTAAACTAAAATATACAATCAATTTTATATTATGCAATAAATATCGAAATATAATATTATTCAAGTATTCCATTTTTGGAAACTATTAATTTAAATAATGTTTTCTATATGGCTACTGGTCGTCTACAATAATTTGTTAAAAATGTTTCATAATCCATCGTATAAAAAATTATTTTCCTATTTATCAAATAAATTGATATTACATGATTAGCGCTGTAAGAAAAGTAGCTTATAGACGTTGAATTAGATAAATGTAAATTTCCAAATGGCTACCGTAGGTGATAGCTCGCGACTCATAAGCGTATCGAACCGTGTCGAAGCAACTTGCTCGTCGTTCGAAAGGAAAAGTAAACGCGGAGGCAAGGCCGGAAGATATAGAGACGCGAAGAAGACGAGGAGCGATATAGTATGCAAAACACGAAGTATCGTCCTGAGAAGCGAGCCGCTCTCGGTTGCATCGTAATTGGCCGCGCGCGGTGCATTCTTATCCTCTCACAGAGTTGCAACTCGTGTACGGGCGCTCTCTTAAATGTTGCGGGCTCTAAGCACCGGATATACGATAATTGCCGGCGGGAGTCGCGAGGGCACCGCGATTGTAAAAACGAGTCTCGCCCACAGGGGCGGATCTAAAAACTTTCATAATATCAAATTGAAAACTAGTTATCCTTAAAGATCATTCTTGTTATTATTATTGCTGCCTCTTTAGTTCATTAGTTTTCTTTAAATGATCATATTTTAAGTTGTTAAAAAACATGTAAGAATAATATTATATATATGTTTTAAAGATATTTTTGAAAAATTCACCTAAACCTGATCTGGTATATTTTCAAACGGAAAAATACATCAGCATACTACCTTGAATTCCAGAAGTGGTAAATGCAATTCAAAATAGTTTAGCTTGTGCTTTGAGCGAAGCCGAATCGCTCAATCGAAATAAAGACCGATGAAATAACGAATATCGAGAATTGCGCTCACGGGATATTAAAAAAGCGAACTCCATTAGCACACGCGACGCAAGTGGACCAATAAATGAATGACTTTTCCTATGAGAAGAAGCAAATTGGTTTTAAATTTTCTGTTTATTTTAAATCGAATATATTTTGGAGATGCTTTTAATTTAAAATATTTATCCAAAGAGTAAAATGTGTGTGTGTGTGTGTGTGTATTATGTATGATGTATTTCTTGTTTATTTATTTATCTATCTATTTATCTGCATAAAAATGGATATATATGGATTTATTATTTTTATATAGTTAAACTATTAACTATTATATTGTAAGTTCAATTGTTAATCCTTGTTAAGTAGGATTAAGATTTATGTATAAACATCTATTATAAATTATCCTATAAAAATAGACGATAGTTTCTTTTTTCACGGATTGCAATATATATTTTACAATAATATAATAATTTTTACAAAAAGATGTATTTTTTTTATTATATATTTTGTACGAAACGCACTGCACAATCTCTCTTGATTCTTATGATTCACAAAATACTACCCTATATACTGTCCTTTACAAAATACTCCAGATGTCTATATTATGATATAGCTTGGTGTCTTTCATATAAATGCCATCGAAATGAAAGTCACGCGAAACGTTTCGAAGGGCTAACGCTTCTTTGAGCGACGAATGTGAGGAAATTATACGTTGCGTGTATCTTTGATCGGCGATACGAGGGAAAGAAGGTGTGTGCAACTATGTGTAATGACGTTGATGATGCGCCGGCATAATTGCGGCGATGCCGAGAAGTGTTTAAAGTACATGCGATTGCGATTTGGATGCCCGATAATGAGCCATTGTTTGCGGATATTATTCGTATAGTTGCATCATTCTATCTCTGAATTTTTCACACTTTAGTTGCAATGAATGTAAATTGCACGCCTTTTCTGATTCCCTTAAAAAGATATGTGTGAAATATCGGAAAATACCCGAAGATAAATATCATGTTGCGCCAACGATGATTGCTACAAAAAATCGTATGTTCGTACTACGGTAACGCTAAGTATATATAATGTTAGATTTTACTATTAAATAACAGCAATCAATACTGAAAAGGATTTGCAGTCTAATGTAATGCTGTCCAAAGCGCTTAAGATCTTCCCTTTCTAAGTCTACAAAACCGTTCCACTCTCGAGATGTCCTCTTATGATAATCCCATAGCGTTGCGAAAGACATGTGTTACCTTTAACCTGAGACGCGTGCGGGTGTTTCTCACAGAAGGACGACGCGACGGGAGCTTCGCATTTTCCTCGCGAGGACGACGTTGACGTCTTCGGGATTCGCGGGCTTCAAGATTACGGCTGCTACGCCTCCGTCGCGGCGAACGGTTGCCGAGCAGAAGAGAAAAAAAAAAAAAAAATCCGTCCTCATGCATTTTGCATGAGGGGAACGGTTTTGTCAATACCGTTGTTGTGATCGAAAATTGCTCCTGGAAGATACGATTTGAATAAGAGGGCATCGGGGACCGTGCGGTCGCGTCGCGTTGAACTTGAATCGGGACCCGGCTGTAACGAATAAATTGCTCGCATTACGTGCGTTGCCCGGACGTTCGCGCAACCTTTTCGCCCGCCGAACAGACGAACTTTCGCACCCGTACTTCAGCATAGCGATTTATCTACGACACCCGCGTTGTCGCGGTGTCATAAATCTATGATACGTACACCAGTCCGGAGTCCTGGAGGGACGCTTACTGAGGAACCGTTATCGCGAGAATTCTTCGAATCCCTCGACGCGCGTGAACACTACGTTTACATACGAATCGCGCGTGTCGTCGTAATATAATTTTTGGACGATGTAAAAGTGATTCGGGATTGTGCCTGAAATGTTTCTCTCTTGAAGAAAAAGAAACCTAAGGCGTAAGAATTTATTTGGTGGCTATACGTTATAAATATATTTGCATTATTAAGAGAATTTAGATAAAAATAAATAACGTAATATCAAAATATTAGTATGTAAACATTACATTAAATAGATAAAAAAAATTATGATACACTAATTGTGTAATATTTCGATCAGTTATCCTCGATATGTTAAGCTATATATTAATGTCGGCTTATCATCGCCGATATACGCGCTCTTTGATAAAGCCAACTCATTAAAGCCAGATCAATTACATATCACGTACCGAGTTAAAAGCTCGTTTTGCTATTGCAGACGAGTAACAGAATGATAAACTACGGGCATCGCGCCGAAACGCAAACGTGGAGTAAAGGTACGTGTTACACTGTTAACACATTAATACGCAAAACGAACGGAAATCCCCTTGCACGAGAAATGGTTCCATTAGTGGAATAACCGCACGGATGAAAAATCGTTCGATGCTATTGCGATTAAAAAGTGCGATCGGTTGTTATCACAAAAGAAGATATCTTTCGCATACGAAATTTCTTCGTAGTCTCTTTAGATACATTGAAAATGATACAGTATTGAGTAAAAATTTAGAATAGTCCGACAGCGAACTTTAATCTAATCTATCCTTTCTAATATATAAAAACAGATTACAGTAAAATTAATAAAAATTCGCATTTTGCATGGACAGATATCAAGACAAAATATCTGATAAGAGATAAATGCAAGATAATCATATCATCACGTAATTGATTTGGCAATTGTTCTTTTTTTTTTTTATTCCGGTGCAAAGTCAATCGTAAATCTAAATTGCATCTAATCTCACGTTATGACACTGAGAATAAAAATTGCCCGCTCAATCACTCTGGATCACTTAAAACGAGAGATTACACATGCATTCTACGAAGTCTTGTGAGATGTAGAGAAAGAGAAAGAGAAAGAGAATGTTAAGCCGGCTATTAAAAGTCCGTAATATACCCATAGTTAACTATACACGGACGCGTTTAGCGCGAAACGCGCAAGTTACGGGCATTATTATCCATCCGCTGCGCTCGCGGGTCTTTTTTCATTCGGCACGGCAGAATGCGAAGCTACCGTTCCGCCGTAATAAAAGCTATTTCACTTCTTAATCCGCGCCGCGGCAATTTTCCGAGTCGAAGCGAAACGTAGAGACCTTTTTGCCAGTCGTCTCCTGTACCGTTCCGTTCCGTTCCGTTCTATTCCGAGCGTTTTCTAATGCGACTTTCCTGCCGCTTATTCATCAGCAATCGTATTATGCGTTTTTTGTGCTTATTGTTAGTTTCTTGGTTCGTATTAGGATATTCTCTTTAGCTTTGTATCCGCGCGAGTATAATTTGAAGTCCGATTTCCCATTTATTAACGTATATAGTTATAGAATCTCGCATATCAATTTATTATATAAATATATTTATCAATTAAAATAACGATAATATGACAATAGCAGAAAATAATCGTAATTTAATAACAGTAAATAATGGTCGTAATAGGAGTATAAGAATAATATTGTATCAAGAGGATCCTACGTGTAATTTTGCTACATATTTTTTATTGATTTCTTTAAAGATGTAAAAAGAATTATAACTTGGACCTGTATGAAATTACGCAGATCATTTTAATTAATTTAGTGCTACGATAAAACAGCTTCTGAAAAGATTTGCCATTAATTTCCGAATACAGTTTCTCATACATGGTTATCTATTTTTACATTTTCTTTTAAGCTATCATATATATTCCTATTATCATTGAATCTTTCACATGAGTATATATCAATTTATATATAATTCTGTATAATAATAAAGAAGGGCGATGCAAAAGAGTGTAGATATATGTAAAATATCTTACGTCAAACATGTGCTTTCGATTGTCCCATTAGGTATTTATATTACGCGTGTATACATATATAGTAGTATGCACATACTCCATTAACTAAAAATATTCATATGATTTGCATAATGAAAGGGAGCTCGCTTTTATTTCTCTTTTCCATTCCTCGCGCGTCTCGATCATTTTGATCATTTGACTTTTCCTTCTTCGCGAGTCATATTTACGGAGTGAAACGTAGCATATCCCCATTATCCGCGAACAAGCCGACTCCAGAAAGTTCGCGGAGCATACGCGTGCAAAAAGAAGACAACGTCACGAGAGAGAGAACGACGAGGTAGGCAACGTTGGATTATAACGGCGACGGGTATTGACGTTAACGAGGATTTCCTTACGACAAGCGTCTCGAATAACCCGCGTGAGATCGGTAGCTACACGCGCATATACTGAAGACGTGTTATTTGCACCAAAGCACAAGCACAGGTCGTCTGTCTAACGGCCTGTCGTTACGTTTCGCAACCTTGTCGCATCCTGCTATCAATTAGTAGCCCCACGTCGTTCTAAATCGCCTTGGAAATCCTGTACGGTCGTTGGGACACGCGAGCGCCTTATTACAATAGCCCGATTCTGCATAAATCAATGGGAATATTTTTATCGAGAGCTAGATGTGTATAAAACGCTGAAACGCTCGTGTGTAAAATATTCTTCTCGAGGAATATAGCTGTTTAATGTCTCACGAGGGTTGCGAGGAATATTGAAAGGTTCCATGCAAATTTAAAATTGATTCTTTCAAATACTGCTTTCCAATTCTTTAATTTTCAATAACGTTGTCAAACTTGTGAAATTCAACTTGTGATAAGGTAAAATTCGCTGAACTTCGTTTTAAAATCTTACTCGTATGCTATTTTTTTAATTTATTCCAATTTCAATAGAGCAAAGTTTCCTTTCACTCGTCTTAATTTCATTAAATAACAGAAAGAGTAAGATACAAGTATGAAACACATCATTTAGTTGAGCGCGCGTACTTGAAACGTCAAGTCTCGGTCCCTTTCTCTCCAGTTTCTTCCCGGGGACCTCATCACCTGCCTTTACACACTAGACTACGGAATTCCACTCTTCTCCCGCTTTTCGTCCTTCCTCTGCTACTGCTGCTGCATTGGCGAGGAAATAACCGATCGTTTCTTCGATACCGGCGCGCGGTCGCACCGGATTCGTTTGTCCGGCCGTTTCGTTAATGGAGCCGTTTCTCAGAATAAGTAGAAGTGCACTCGGCACACACGCTCGCTCCTTTTGCGCCGTCCGTCATCGGACTCGATCACCCGCGTTACCTCTTTCTCGATTCTGTTCCACTATATTATACCCACGCAACCCTTCCTTCGTCTTTGTTACATCGGCCATTCTTCGCGCGATGTCCGACACGTTAAGCGACGTCTACCCCGTTTGCGCGCATGTAACGTCGACGGCTATCTCGTTCACCTCACAATGACATTAATTAGAAAGTTTTTGCTTCTCTCTCTTTTCGCTCTTCTTTTGATATTAAATACGTTATATACCCTCCTTTCATTATCGCACTGTGCGAGTCGCATTCATTGTACCGAAGTAATCACGACTTGAAGCTCTTGAACTCGTCGTTCCATTTATCAGACGAGATGCCTCCAAAATGTTCCAATGAGATTAAAAATATATAATTATATAAAAGTCAAACTGTAGATATAATATGTCGCGTCCAATATATTTCTATATACTGAAAAAGTATGAGTATGAATATTCTCAGACATAGTTTTATAAATAATATTGAACTTTTCAAGCCTATAAAATATATCTCTGTTCATTATTCTTTAAATTTTACAATTTTGTACATTTTTGTACGTTGCTAAAAACTTGCTATCATCTCTCTTTCGTATCTCGTAATATAATTTGTAACCACGCTTTGTTAGGTTCTTTGTGTATACCACGCTTAAGTTTAAAGCCGATATGAAACGATATGTGAAATTTAAAGCGCAGTTGCTAGCTTTCTTTCCCTGCCTTTTCCGTCACACGTGTATCCCTTTTATCGCGCCTCTCGTACGAGAAGCGCGACCGCATCCTTCACTCACAGATAATGGAAGTGCGGATCGCGCTTCGTTGCACCGGCTTGGCGCGACGCAACGCAACGGAGAACAGCCGCGGCTCGGCGCGGCGTCCCGACAGGCGAAAGAAAGCGGTCGCTCGTTCGTTTTTCGCGTTCCACGGCGTTTTTTTGCGGGTCTCGAGTGTCAGAACGAACGGGCCGAGATTTGCACGCGGACCTCCGTGCAGGTAGCAATCGGCTTATTTCCAATCGATTCGGTCCGCAGCGAGTTTCTCCTCCTTTTCTCTCTCCTCTTCTTCGCCCATTGCCTTCATCTCCCATTCACGTGCACTTTCCGTTTTCTTCCTTTCTTTTCTTTTTTTTTTTCGGCGTTACGCCTCTGTCATCCCCTCTCTCTATCTTCTCTCTCTTTCTCTCTCTCTCTCTATCTCTCCCATCCACCTTCGTCGATGTTCCTCGCGTTCCCTTTTTTCTGCCGTTTCTTTTTCACTCGCCGGCTTTTTGCAATCTCGACATGGACGAGATTAAGGAAACCTTGTATTAACCGACCGTATATTGGAGAAACATTTGGCGATTTCGATACGGCAGCAGATCGTTAGGCGCGATAGCGCGAATACAAGTATATCGAATTGACTACCGAATTGAGTTAATTTAAACTTTTAAGCGGACTGCGAGATAAAACGATGGATGTGTAAACGCATACTTTGAGCGGGCAGGCAACGCGTTTGCCGCTTAATTTTTTCTATACGATTTGTGTTCAACAAAAACGATTTTTTCTATTATAGTGGTGATAAAATTGTATATCACTAATAATAATATTATTATTGTATAGAGCATTATTGCAATATAGTGATTCCAATTTTATATGTATCACGCATTTGAAATAAATTTATATTTTTATGGGATCCGAATTTTGTTAAGTTTGTTTTAGAGAAAAATAGATATGCTATACACTTTTTGTTCTGTCATTTTTAATGTATCTTTATTTTACGTGTTTCTCTTTTATCGGCGTTTTATATAATCTTTCAAAAATCTTTTCAGCTTTTAGATTCGTGGTTTTCTCCGAGTAAAATAATCCCGATTTGGTTTGCTATCAAGTATAAGATACTTTTAAAGGGTCAAAGCATCACACGGTAGAAGACTTAACGTCTCAATGCGACCGCAATGCGGCTTATCTGTTCACGTTACGGCGCTTATCTGTACGCGAAATGAATGGTTATACGCTAAAATCGAAGCCATCTCTACTTGCGGAAATGGTTCGATTCGGCGGCAAGCCTAGCCGAGACGATACTTTCCGCGAAGAAAACTCGATTTCTCCTTATCTCGATGCGGGGGAATGCTTCGAAGAGGAATCCGCCAACTGACCCCTTCGGACTTTCATCGTACTCCCTTTTCCCTCTTCCTTGGTTCTAATCGGACACTAATAGTTCCCTGAGGACGCCCACGCGGCCGAGAATTTCAACGCACGATCTCGTCCGCGTCCAATTACGGTTTACAAACATGTATACTGGGTGTGTCAAAGATCACACACTTTCTCTAACTAGATTCTTTCAAGAGATTGGCTTATAGACTCTTCGAGTAGATCTTTCCTCACATCTATTAGTGAATTAAGCTTAGAAAGTTTACAATACTAATTTGAAGTATTAAGATGTAAATGTATAAAAAACCTGATATATAAATTATGATCAAATCAAATTTTAATTAAAGCTTTAATTATCAGAATATGAGAATATGAATGAAGTATAATGACATTTTTTTTTTTCAAGAAATGGTATAATTAGTTACACAGAAATCGTTAAAATAGTTCAATAATATAAGATGTGTGTGCGTGTGTATGATATTTGCAATTTATTTCTTTAATATCTCCAAAGAATTTTCGAATTTTCTTTCAGGCCGAGTTTAATAAATGGCATAGTTACTTTACGTCGAATATTAAGAGATTTCGACGAATTAAGTTTCAAGATTAAGTGTGGGGGAGGGGCTTGTTCCTTATTCACTCAATGTTAAGTACACTTCATTTTAGTAGAAGTTCCATTTAATTACTCCAGCTACTCAATGCCGAAAGTTGGAAAAGTTGCAATTAACAGTATGTTCAATGAAATCTTCATCAAAGAAAGCTTAATTTCATATTAAACCAAGAATCATGATAGCCGAGGGGAAGAGCGCAAATTTCTGTTGCACCCTGTACATATGCGATCTCTTTATTCTCTTCGTCCAAGGGCCGCGCCCTTCGTTCCGTCGCGTAGGCAAACGGCCCACGGCCCTTATGCTACATACCGCAACGTAGGAAGAAAATTAGGATATGGATACATTGCGAGATGGAATCGGACGTCAACGTCCGTCCGGTCTCGCAAATGTTTGAATTAATTTAATCTGTTAGACGAATTTGTCCTGCGACTGTTCGGCGTATTTGTCCTGCGTCGTCTTCGTCTTCTCTCTTATATTTTCTAATAGAGTTCTCTAATTTTGCACTAGCCAATTATTCTGTAAAACGTATATTTACATGCGTAATTAAAATAATTTTAATAATAGTTTATATATAATAAATAATAAAAAAATAAAAACGATTCTAAAAGACAAACACAACTCTAATTTTGATTATAAAACTAACCCTTTGTAAAATTTTGTTATATATTGTGCGGTTTTATTTTAAACTAAAAATATTTCTAACATTATTCAAATATATAGAAATATATAGAATTATATATAATCCTCTATTTTTCTATATTATATATATATATTTTTCTATAATAAATATTTTCTCTTTAGAGAAAAATTTAGAAGAAGTATAATAATACAATAAATCAATATATGTATATATAAAATGAGTAAATACAATTATATTTTCGCAAAGCATGTTTAGATATTCTATTTCGCGAAATAAATACGAATATACTTCGATGGGTCACATTTAAATCAAATGTATATATTTTATCTACTATATATATATATAACTGTAATATACTCTCTATACAAATTTACCAATGAAATTATTATTGCAGGATAAAAAGGCTCAAGCTTACAATTGCTTTCATGAAAATGGCCAACTGCCGTTTGTCCGTAAAAATTTCACTGACCTATGATACTTTTTAGTTGAATAAACTCTGACAATGAACTATATAAAAATAATCATCAATAAAACCCAATTCCTTTTTTAAACCGCTATTGTTTTAGTAAAAACCTTTCAATCGGCCGAGTGCATTGCGTAATATTGACATTTCTATTGGATAAATAATTCGTAAAGTTCGAAAAACTTTTTTTATTTCCGCGTCAAATCATGCATGTTTGCATACATTCGTACAATGGGCAATGTGCGTTAACTTCCCTTTTTTGTACTTTCACAGTTCAAGCGTAATTAGGGCAGAAACCCTCGAAGATGAGGGCCTTTTGCCTTCTACCAGCGCTTTCTAATGTAAACACTTTCAGTCTGAAAAGTTTAAATTACCGACTGTACTTTTGTGCTATCTTAAGTAAAGCGGCGAGTTAAATCGTATGGGTATTAAACTAATTAAGGAAAATTATCTCGATAAGCCTAATGGGCTTTGTGTAACGAACTTTCGGCAACGTCGCAGCGTTTTTAACCGCATCACTTGTCTGTGAGAGAGTTAAAAGTGTGTGTTATCCTCACTATTTGATTTAATTAAGCCGGGTCGCTGATATTAAATAGCATTTAGTCGTCGATATGCATCTCTTTCTTTGCCGCCTTCTAATTTTGTCGTTTAGGCAAGCCATAATGAAATGTCTTTATCCGATGAAGCAAAGATTATAATTACATTCTTTCGCTATGATTATATGTATATATATAGTCGCAGATTAAACTATTTTATATTATTTTAATATAAGTTAAATATTTCCATATTCACATTACAGTGATGGTAACATTAGATAATATGTCGCTCGTCACTCCAGCCAAATCATACATACATATATACAAAACATATATACATATGCATATAATGATTTGATGAAATACAAGCAACATGTTATCTAATATTACCATTGCTATAATAAATACGTTCCGATATTTAATATATTAAATTATAACAGAATATCTTAATCAGGAAATATTAAGTCATACAAAAAACTACAAATGACAAGATCACCAGCGTATTTAGTTGAACATTGTTGCATAAAATATTGTTTAATTCACATACATACATATTTATTCTCGTTTTCTCGTTAATAGTATAAAATAACGTAAAATTAAATAAAAAATGTTTCAAACTCTTTTTTTCTTTAATCTAAAATTTTTCATTGAAGACATATCATTAAAAATGTTAAGTATGGCAACGCTGCGAAAAACGAGACAAACTCAGATATTCCTGGCATTATTAAAGTTTCGTAGTAGTATATTGTATATAAATGAAGGATGCGCGGATCGAGCGGAATCTAACGGCGATAAACAAGTATGACACGACAGAAATAGTTGCAAATGGTTTATTGATAAGTCGAGCGACGAGGCGATATTTCGCGATTAAGTAATTGCGACTCGCGACAAGACAGGAAACACTTCTGATAACGACCTCTAACAAAAATTAATAGCAGGGCGAGGGCGCGTGATTATGTGCCGCGCCATGAATCGACGCTTATTACAGACGTTGAATTTGAAATCAATCTCCATTAATGAGATTTATAATTAGGGACAAGGTCCGGCTGATGATCCGGGAGCGAGAGAGGCGAGAGTCGCATTGCACCGCACCGCGTCGAGTGCCTCTCCTTGAGAGCCGCGCTGTGAATAGACAATAATTATTCTTTAGTAAATTATCGAGCCTACACAGCGCCACTTTTTCACGGCGATTTAATCGCGCTTTAAGATACCTCTCTCGCGAGTTAACTCCGGCGGCGGCGGCGGGATCGGGCGCGAGAAATCGAGCTCTCGCTAGGGATTTATCGACCAAGGCCGTCTTCTTCTTCGAGCTGGGATCGTCGTTTCTGGGTAATCACCTCGCAACAATGTTTAATCACGGCCGCAAATATGGAGCGTTATAAATCGACCATGCAATCACACCGAGGCGTATACACGTACACGCACGCATCTAATGTATGTCCGCAATCGTTTATAATGATTATAATGATGCGCGATCGCGCATAATTAATTGCCCGCAATGATGTACTGAAAGCGAGAATTTTTGCGAATCACGAGTACGAGTAGTCTTGATTACTCACACAAGTAGAATGTGATAAATAAAGCATTAACTATTTGTAATCGCTTGCGAAATAAGATTTTTTTTTTATATTTTGTTTTTAGAATATTAAAATTGATATTACACATACATTATATATGCGTTACTCGAAAAAAAACTCGAAGAACTACAGTAAAGAATAGTAAGATAAAATATTAATAAATATAAATATAATGTCATTATAAATATATTTTTCTCAATTTTATTGAAATATATAACTATTATTTACTAAATTACTTTATATTGAATTTTCTATTTTTGGTACTTAGATTTTATTACATATCTCGAATGATGGTAACAAAAATAAAGGAGCCATATATGTTTTATATTGATGCTGTGTTCTTAGCATTTCTTACATTATGAGCTCTATTGATGAATTGTAGAACGGTCTATTATAGATAGAGTACTCGGCAGAAGTAGGCAGCGTTGTTTTTGTAATAATCGGCTTGACGAATTGTCTGAGAAAAACGCATCTGTTTGACGGTCCGTTCAGGCATAACAATTTTTTTAGCTACTTAACTCGATATCCTCTTTCTTTATCGCCTTCTCTTTCTCTTTTCTACTCTGGAAGAACCGTTAAGTTGTTTTACAAGAGCCCGTAATTCCTTCATCGCCTTCTCTTCTTCAGTGCCGCGACCGAGAACGCAGGAAAGCAAAGGAAGAGAGTAGGAAGAGAGATAGAAGGTCTGGCTCTAATTGACCGCGACAAATAAATCATAATGAGGCAACTTCTTTCTCATTACTATAGCGGACATTATGCTTTTACGCAATCTTCATTGCCATTCATCGATTGCGTTCAAGCGAAGTAATACGATAGGTGGAGAGAAGTTTCAGAATAAATTCCCTCGTCTCCGATGTAATCTGTTTAAAGCCGAATAATTACGTGACCCCTTTGTGCTGGCGAGAAAATGATCATTTCTCTCATTCATAATCTAGATAATTAGATATTGCTTTTATGAGGCCCCGTATTTCAAAGCGCATTCGCTATCGCTGAATTATTTAGTTCCCTCGGCAGTCACGATGTAGCATGCGTTTATTCGCGACAGATGTTTCCTCGGAATGCAATATAATGCCAAGTGCGTTCGCCGAGAAAATTGTGCTATGAAAATGGCAATGTATCGAAATACTAACTAAAGCTAAGCGCATTGTCGTTATCACGGGATGACCGAAAATGATCGATGCCGATAACAGTATTGAAAGTATCATTTAAAGAGTTTAAGATGAATCTGTTAAAAAGGATAATATATATAATACATAATTTCCGATATTAATATGCACTTTCATGCAAGGTTGAATTAGATCTTTTTTTTTACATATAAAAATATAAATTAATTAAAATAAAGAAGTTTATTAAAAATTTTTAAGAGTCGTTTTTTGATTACTCACAAATATAATGCCAAGAGCGCTCGCCGGAATCCGCACCGAGAAAACTGTAAAAATGGTGAAGTGTCGAGATACTAGTTCAAGCTAAGCGCATTATCGCTAATATTTAATAAATCTTAAATCATAAATCTTAGTAAAGGAGGAGATTGTTAAATACAAAAGCGATAATAAGAAAAGAAAAAAAAAAAAAATGATAAAGAGAAAATTTCGAGCGCAAGACATGACGCGAAAATATTGTCGCTATGTCATTACTCGGTTAAGCGCATTATCGTGCTTAGCTCGAAATGTAGAAGAAGTGCAGAAAGATTTTTACTGGAGGCAACATCATGTCGTTGCAGACCAAGCAGAGAGAATATGAGAGAAAGAGAGAAATGAAGGACAGCAAGAAAGGATGGACGACTCTCTCGACGTAGAAGTGGGGACGAAAAATCTTTTAAAAGACGCGACGCTTTAAGGACGTATTAAAAATGGCAGGCGGTAGTGAAGCCTGAGGTGCAGCCCGCAGTTTACTATGGTATAAATTAGACTTGCTGTTCCAGCATAATCTGATATATTAACGAGTCAAACCCTAGCCCCACGCTCTTCTTCGCCCCCGTTCTCTCTCATTTCAAACGAGGACGACGAAGAAGGAAAAAGAAATACACCGGCCATGATGCAGGCAAGAGAGGGATGCGAACGGGAGAGACGAAGGGGCAAGCCCGCGGGATGTATCGTCGATTTTTACTTGCTTAGTATCTGGCTTATAGTCTTGCAGTTTTTACGGTTCGGCGATCTTGCCTGGCTTAACGCCGTAATTGAAATTGTGGCCTTGCTTATCGGCCTGTCGTAACGCTGAGAAATGGATCTTTATTAGGGAGCCGCGCAGAAGTGGCGATCGCGAGCAAAAGAGGTGGAAAGAAGGGGTGGGCGAGGGGAGAGGATTAAATCCGAAAGGCCCTGAAGAAAACGACTAAGGGCAAGATACGTTTCAGGGATTAAGATAAAAGAGGCACACAATTTCTCGACAGAAACAAAATATCCGCGCTACCTCGGGACTTAAATACTTGAAAGCATGAACACGAATATGCGCTCTTATTATGTATTCGCTCTCTTTCTCCGTCTCTCTCTCTCTCTCTCTCTTTTCTGGACTACATCCCGGATCTGTTCGATCATCCTATCGCGAATCCTCTGAGATTGTAATGAAGCGCGCGATCCAGGTGAGTATGAATTCTCGACCAGAATCCAGAATTTCAGCGCTTATAAATAGCAATATGGAAAGAGATTGCACATTTAGTGCACGCGCGACATCGTCTCATCTCTACATAAAATATACGGCTCAAAATGCGTTTCGAATTTTCTTCATTGTAGATCGATATTCTCTAAAAATCTAATATATAAAGCTGCGATATATCAATAAGCAAGACAAAGAATATGTATAGTATGTGTGTGTGTGTGTGTACCTTGGAAATTATTATAAGTAAATAATATAAAATAACATTTACGTAATTCGCTCTTTCGACTGTTCGGTCTTCTATCATTCTCATTCTGACAAAGAAAATATCTCATTTTCACAGCATTGAACTTTAATAGCGAACTCCTTAATAAATATAAGACCAATCTTTCTTCTGCAAAAATTTGATGGGAGATTATTGATTGTCGTAGTTTTTCGATATACAACATTAAAATTTAATATCATAACAATTAAGTATCAAAGATCAAGTTATGAAGTTAAATAATAAAAATAAAATCTCTATATAAATATAAATAAAATAGAAAAACAAAATTTTATCTATTGTATTTATATTTCTAAACTTAATTTTTATAAAAATTTATTAATTTTTTTTTTATGTTGATAGCTTTTTAATCAAGATTTTTTCAAGATAAATTATTTAAAATAATTGGTTTTTATCTTTTGTCGTAATATGTCGTAAGTAATTTAATAAAAAGCATACACAGAAGCCCATCGATTCTTGTTACAACCATTCATATCTCCATGTAGTATCAGTGTAAACGGAAAAAAGAACATTCGAAAGAGAGGAAACAATTCCAGAAAAAATAAAATTGCAGAAGTGACAGCCGCGCGCGTACACGCGATTAAAATAATTGGAAATCTATTGCAAAAAAATATAGCGTCGGTTGCGAAATAATTGATTTTTCCGTGTCGATTCTTTTTCGCGTAATACGGGACATCGAGCCACATTTGAATGATTTATTTGCAGCGTCGGCTTTTTCGAGTGCGCCCCGTCGGTTGATTTGATTGAATTAACATGCGCGCCAAATGGTGCTCGCGTGTTTCGCAGGCATATATACGAATGCGTATATGTTTATGATATGCTTGAACACACACGCGCCGACGAGATTATCGGCGGCCCGCGAATAAACTATCCGCCCGACGCTAACTGCAATCCAATTGGCAATCCGCTGTAACTTGTTTCTCTATCAGTTGCAATTCGTATGTATAAACTTGTTGTGGGATAACGCGCCCTGCGAGCTCGTTTCGTACTATGGTGTCGCTGCTTGGTGTCGTTAAAGCACGTCAGCATCATTAGAGTGAGTTCTATACTAAATTATCGTCATACATACCCAATTTTTGGAATATCGAGATATCGGAAAAAAAATAATAGTAAATTAGATAGTAAACCAAACGCTTTTATGAGTCGCTCACATCTAATAAATAATAATATAATAATAATAAATAACAATAATATCTTATGAATTAAAATTTTGTCCAAAAAATAAAATTTGAATGTTTTTCCAAGCGCTGTTATTTATTTTTGTAGAAAGCAATATTTGTTTATTATATTATATTTCGATTGAAATTATATTGTTGTGCAATAATCAAATATAATATTACCTAATTTAATAAAATTAATCAATTTTATTGAAACAGCCTGGTTAATAATTGTATTAAAATTGTGTATGATACCCTTAGCTCGTTTTGCATAATTGTTTAAAAATATTTTGTTAAAGATCATCCTATCGCGAATCCTCTGAGATTGTAATGAAGCGCGCGATCCAGGTGAGTATGAATTCTCGACCAGAATCCAGAATTTCAGCGCTTATAAATAGCAATATGGAAAGAGATTGCACATTTAGTGCACGCGCGACATCGTCTCATCTCTACATAAAATATACGGCTCAAAATGCGTTTCGAATTTTCTTCATTGTAGATCGATATTCTCTAAAAATCTAATATATAAAGCTGCGATATATCAATAAGCAAGACAAAGAATATGTATAGTATGTGTGTGTGTGTGTGTACCTTGGAAATTATTATAAGTAAATAATATAAAATAACATTTACGTAATTCGCTCTTTCGACTGTTCGGTCTTCTATCATTCTCATTCTGACAAAGAAAATATCTCATTTTCACAGCATTGAACTTTAATAGCGAACTCCTTAATAAATATAAGACCAATCTTTCTTCTGCAAAAATTTGATGGGAGATTATTGATTGTCGTAGTTTTTCGATATACAACATTAAAATTTAATATCATAACAATTAAGTATCAAAGATCAAGTTATGAAGTTAAATAATAAAAATAAAATCTCTATATAAATATAAATAAAATAGAAAAACAAAATTTTATCTATTGTATTTATATTTCTAAACTTAATTTTTATAAAAATTTATTAATTTTTTTTTTATGTTGATAGCTTTTTAATCAAGATTTTTTCAAGATAAATTATTTAAAATAATTGGTTTTTATCTTTTGTCGTAATATGTCGTAAGTAATTTAATAAAAAGCATACACAGAAGCCCATCGATTCTTGTTACAACCATTCATATCTCCATGTAGTATCAGTGTAAACGGAAAAAAGAACATTCGAAAGAGAGGAAACAATTCCAGAAAAAATAAAATTGCAGAAGTGACAGCCGCGCGCGTACACGCGATTAAAATAATTGGAAATCTATTGCAAAAAAATATAGCGTCGGTTGCGAAATAATTGATTTTTCCGTGTCGATTCTTTTTCGCGTAATACGGGACATCGAGCCACATTTGAATGATTTATTTGCAGCGTCGGCTTTTTCGAGTGCGCCCCGTCGGTTGATTTGATTGAATTAACATGCGCGCCAAATGGTGCTCGCGTGTTTCGCAGGCATATATACGAATGCGTATATGTTTATGATATGCTTGAACACACACGCGCCGACGAGATTATCGGCGGCCCGCGAATAAACTATCCGCCCGACGCTAACTGCAATCCAATTGGCAATCCGCTGTAACTTGTTTCTCTATCAGTTGCAATTCGTATGTATAAACTTGTTGTGGGATAACGCGCCCTGCGAGCTCGTTTCGTACTATGGTGTCGCTGCTTGGTGTCGTTAAAGCACGTCAGCATCATTAGAGTGAGTTCTATACTAAATTATCGTCATACATACCCAATTTTTGGAATATCGAGATATCGGAAAAAAAATAATAGTAAATTAGATAGTAAACCAAACGCTTTTATGAGTCGTAATTGTTTAAAAATATTTTGTTAATTCAGGATTTTGTATGATAATAGATTATAACAAATTATTAGTAATATTTCAATCAAAACTTGTTGCATATAACTACATAACAAGTTTCAATTATGTGCATCTAAATTGATTCGGTGTTTATTTTATCCACAAAATAAAATTTAAATATTTTTCCAAGTGCTGTTATTTATTTTAGTAAAAAGCGATATTTGTTTATTATATTATATCTTGATTGAAATCACACATATAGAATATATATTGTGCAATAAATATTACCTAATTTAATAAAATTAATCAATTTTATTAAAACAGTCTGGTCAATAATTATATTAAAAGTGTATATTATTATTAACTGTATACTATTGATATTATTAACTAGTTTTGCATGATCGTTCTTGAAATTATCTATGTTGACTATAAATAGCATATTAGTCGAACTCGAAATGAAGTATCTTTATGCGATTAGAGGAAGCGGCGACTCTTAGCGATGCGACGATACGAGTCCTGAAACAGGTTTAATGTACGTAGGTTCGACACGCGGTCGTGGTATCGATGAGTCTCGGTCGAGTAGATAAAATCGCCCGGAATAACGCTCCCTGCGACCATTTTTCTTGTGTCGCGACCGATAAACAGTCGACCGTAACGATGTCACAAATTATTGCTTGCAAAAATACGCTGGCGCATTCAAATGAGAAAGTGGGATGTAATAGGCCGCCATAATTATACGCCAGGATAAGCTGGTTAAGACGATAATGATAGGCCAGGCGTGCGTTTATGAATTTAGCAGCACTTTCGCGGACACGCAGCGCGGTTCGCAAAATTATTTTAGATAATGTCGCGCGGAGAGAGTGCTCTGCGGTCGACACTTTTTATTAATGTGTGTTATAATGCGCGTTATAATGACGCAAAAAATACTCTTAAGTACATGTTTATATATACATCAGGCAAATAATGTGATCTGAGATTAAAACTTGAATATAATTCTCATATATATTTTGCTTCAACTCTTTTAAACTTCTGGAACTTTTTTCCTAGCCTTAATTGCTCGAGACTTTTTAAGAATGTTGCCTTCTCGAAGCATCTACGATCGAACCTCCGCACTTAACCGGAAGAGATCGAATCCACACGGAAGTCGCGTAAAACCGAATTGTTTTCTGATCGATCGCTCAAGTTCGTTCTAAGCGTACGACGTCGAGCCGTAAGCCAAACACTCGTTTCTGATTGGTCGTCATATTCCTATTATCCTTACGAGAGAGCGCCTGCAGGATAAGTCGCTTAAGAAGTATTTATTGGTCAACTTATGGGACACATTATATCTACCTGCAGCGGTGAAAAAGGAAAAGAGCGGGAATGAAGAGAGTTTCCTAATAAGCACAAGAAAATAAGAGAAAACAAGTAAAGAAGATTTGCCGAGATTTCCGATTCTCAGTAAGACCTACTCAGTCTTTCATAAGATTGTAGATATTTTTATATCAACTAAGTAAAAAGGTTCCTAGAAATTAATCATAATTGTTAATTTTAACTAGTTTTAATTACGAACGGTTAAAGAGCATTTATTTCGGCCTTTGTTCGTGACGTGACTATAATTTTCCCTGCTGAAACACGGATAAAGATATTTTATCTTCATAACATATATAGTAAAGTTTAAAAAATACATTAATTATGCTTGGGATAACGTTGCTTTAATCTCATTTGCAAGAATTAATGTTGTTTCTGAAACGAAAAATATACATAAATTTTCTTTAAAATTGATTGTAACGACCCAAAGTTATTGTATTTTGTTGGCGAATCAATGTTAATGCGTTGCAATTTTCGCGGATAAATATATGTAGATTTTCTAACCAATTATAGTTCTCATATCTCGTTGGTAGTTAAGAATATGTTATTGTCACATGTGCAATATACTCGTGCAAACGTATTCGCAGCAAGAAAGTCCGTACGACGAATCGCGAAGTGTCTGTGCGGCGAGACTTAATGGCTCTGTTAATGTGTATCTCTGGTAATTAGTATAAAATTGCTCGCAATTTATAATTTAATTACGGCCACTCCCACCACCGAAAACATTTATTCACGTTCGCGGATTCGAGTTTGCAACTGGATATTCCCACCGTGAATGCCAGCCGTCGTTCCACCGCGTCCAATGGAAACAGATTACGTTAATTATCGTCCTCCATATATATTCCTGCTTAACTCCCTTTGTTTTTGCAACTGAAATTATGCTGCCAGCGTACCATCTATCTCGAGGGCTCGACTGAACCAACACCTCTCGTCTAGTTATATTTCGGAGGATACTACAGATTTCACACCATTAAACTAACAATAATATCGAACAATATGAAAAATAAAACTGAAATTCTAAGAGATTTTTAAATTAGAAATTAGAAATCAAGTATGTAGAAAAAACTCTGCTAATATAAAAAAGTAATGTATGTATTAACGTTTACCTATGTTCATGCAAAATACGAACAGATCTCTTTCTTACGGGACATATCTCTAAAATTCAGACCACTATATTTTCCACAGTTTTCTTATGCAAGTACTGATGAACCAATTCAAGAAAAGAATATTAGCACAAAAAGAGGGAGGTTCAAACGGACCGGAGTAATTCTTAACGGTTTCAGAAATTATGTGCTCTAATTATGCGAACTTGAAAAAGCGAGAGAGGAATGAGAGATGGAAGGAAGCTATTTTAGTGTTTTAGAGACCCAACGGAATGGCTAATTGCCGTGTTTTGCCAGTTTGATCCAAATTTTTTGCGAAGTATTAAAAAAGAAGAATGCAGAATATAAAGTGAAAGAGGAAAGAACGAAAATAAAAGTAGTTGTTTGGGAATAATTGTTAAAAATAATTTCTCACTATCAAGATAAAAAATGAATTGTGAGATAATTATAGGACAAAACAGTTTGCGAGATGCGTGTATGTGCGTGCGCGCGTATATATGTGTGTTTACATACATGTATGTACAACACATGATGGTAATGGATAGTTGGTCGTTACCCGTGTGCTCTGCTAGGAAAACTGTTCGAAATTATAACCTCCGCGAATGTTTTACGACGCCGTCGAGTATTGTGTACGAAAGCCCGTTTCCATTTTTCTCGGCAGCTCGCGCGTCTCCATTTTTTCGGATCCTACCACAAAACCGTCGGGAATTTATGCTTTACTTAAGCCGGAAAACTCGGAATTCGCGTGACACTTTCGGAAATTTTGATCAGCTTAATTAATTTATTACCGTATGCGGTGACTTTTGACCAGAAGCTGCTTTAGGTGACCTGATTTCTCGGATCGCCCGTATGTGTAATTAAACGGTGGGTTCTAATCAACGTTTGATGTTTTTCTAGGAGAAACTGTCTTTTTTGTGACGCTTTTTATTATATTTTTTCGTAAATAAAAAAAAATAAGAGTTCTTAAAATTATAAGAACACATAAAGGACTTTCCTCTCTCAGCAAACTGTTGGATTAATTATTATGTTTCTCTATAAATTTTTACAATTATTATTCTTAAATATTTTGTAAAATGTTTATGGTCATGCAGAACATTACGTTTAGTTAACAGAGTTTGTATTATTGTATATTCTAATTTATTCAAACATTTTAACTTTCAATATTAACAATGCAATCTTATAATTATGCCGCGATTATTTTCTTCTAAAAAAACTAACCGAAATGCAATCATAAAACGTATTCTTTTACTTCTTCTTTTTTAAATGTAATTACGCACGCAAGTTAATTAGTAGCTTTTAGCGTTGGTTTTTGATTACTCCACAGAAAGATATTACATTAACTAATTTAATAATTCATAAATAATAAGATTTTAACATAATAAACGTTTTGTCTCTTTAAGTATATAAAACATAATAAGTCTTTTGGATGTTTGAAACACAATTAAAGTTCACCAGTAAAACTTTTTAGTAAACAAAACGCTTAATATATTTAAAAATATCCTAAAAATTCCCAAAATTTATAATGAACATTTGATAGCGCAAAATATGATTTGTAAAATATTTTGATTATTCTTTTAATGAAGACACGGTCCCGAAAAGTTCAATCGTTAGTAAAAATCGCGCGGTTTCTTTCTTTTCAGCGAAGATGCATTCCGCCGCGCACACAACGGCGGCTGCATTACAGTGGGTGGCGCATTAAAATGTTTGTTTTTCCTCGGGCAACGTTAACTCACCGACTCGCGCTCCGCTCCCTAGAAACGCCTCGCCCGTAAATAACACTTTCTGCGCGGGTGTCACATAACGTCTTCTCGCTACATGGACTTCGTTTCAGGCACGTTTTTGCGGCGACCTGCGACGACGCATCGTCATATTCCTGGCACCGGCGCCAGATTCCCGGCGCTATTTAATAAACTAAGAGCAAGAGGAATACTAAGCTAAAGAGAAGGAGAAGAAAGTAGAGCGGGTAGAGGAGAGAGGAGCGAATAGAAAACTTGCATTAAAGTGCATGTCAGGATTGGACCCGGCGAACTTGCAGGCCGCGCTTGAACTTGGCTTCTCACTTTATGAAATACAACCCGATCTTCGCGTAGCCTCTCCATTCGACGAACTCGACTGCCTCCGAAATAAGAGAAAGAAAGAGAGAAAGAGAGAGAAGAAGGATATGTCAAAGCAGAATGAGAGAAAGAGAGGGATGTAAAGAGAAGCAACGAACACTTGCCACACCCGTAGCTCTGAAATCATTTCGTGCTCAGACTTCGAGTAAACTATCTATCTTCGAGTAGTAAATCGACAAATTCTCCACACACACATACACACAAATAGAAAGAGAGAGAGGCAGGGAGGACTCACCGCTCTCTCGGCGTACATTTCGTACGTTTCGCTTCAGAAAACGCATTCCCTTCTTTACTACTTTTCTTACCTTCCCAGACTAACATATTTTCTCTCTCATTCTTTTCCTCTCCATGTTCATTTTTTGTTTCATAGAATAACCGAAACGGACGTGCATCGCGACGAGGTCAGAATTCCCCGTTGTTTGGACCCTGTTTTGCGCGAGAGAAAAATTCAATGTAACAGTGAGATCACTGAAATTATGAACGCGCGGGACATTGTTTTCAGTAAAATTTTTTGATTTTATTCCACATTCGTCCTTTATACTTGCTACTGTTCACAAAGACATTGAGGAATAATAAAGAGTAGGAAATTTTGAGACTGTGTATCGTATTCCGTATATTATCAATGATTAATTGCATTTTCACATCATTTTAATCATAATATTAATATAATAATAATGCAATGACGTTTACGTCATAATGCAATGACGTTTACGTCATTGCATTTCGGAGTAGACTCATGAAATATATGTAAGACATATATATATATATATATATATATATATATATGTATATATATGCGGGTATATGTGTGTGTAATATCTATTAATGATTATTAATTGCGATTAAATTGTGCCAATGTAGAATTAAATGACGTTTATCGTAAACCACGAGAAATGCGTATGTACGTGACATTAACATTTCGATTGTAAAATATAGAAGATTTTGCGGTACTATCACAAAATTCAATAAAATATCATCCTCTTCCATATCGCATACAACATTTCATACAACGATCATGGCGCAGCGATTTAATATCGCATGCAGAGCTATAGATATTTCAACTAATTCACTAGTAACCACATACAGCAGGAGCATTGAATTGATAATATCTATAATATACATTCGGAAATAACCCCTGCAATCGACGGCAGACGCCATCTCGCTCCTTCTCTTTCTCTCTCTGTCTCTCCGATCTTCCTCTATCTCCTTCTCTCCCTCTCTCTCTCTCTATGCTATTCCGTGCGGGGGAACTTCGGCAATAATTCAGCGCGCTTTTTGCGCGCGTCGCGAATATAGATCGCAGCCTCCACACGCGCGCGTGCGAATCGATCGCGCGTCGCGCACCGTCGCTTTTTGCGGTCGCGCCAAGCGATGTTCGCGGCGGAGACAAATGAACTCGGGTCATGATCATTTTTCCAATTTCGCTCGGCGATTTCTTGCCGAGCAGCGCGACGAGACGAGCGAGTCAGTTGAAAAGAAAAAAAAAAAAAAATGCTAGAATTTTCCGCGAGTCGCGTTTAGGGACGCCTGACGTGCATGTGACTTTCCCGATAACTTAGAGCGCTTTTTGCGTTTATCGTGCTCGTAATACAAAGCTTCCATCCAGATCGTTTATTGCGACAAATTTTGCTTGCCTTTTGATATGCGATTTTCACTTTCGCAAGCATTGGTCGTTTATGCGCCCAGGAATTCGAGTTAATCTTTTATGCAGCGGACATACAAAATATCAGATAAAAAATGGTTATTAAATAAAATTAGCATATATGCTAACAATATATATCTCATCATTCGCGTGTCGATGGTTTAGTCTAAAATCCCGGCATTGCAAAATTGTCCTTCGAAGAATTCATCTGAATAAGATAAAATCAACTCACCCATTCGTCTGCTATCCTTTTCTACGATCTCCGGCCTCGCCGACGTGCCTCTTCTTCCTTTATTCTCGTTCAATCTCTCTCTCTCTCTCTCTCTCTCTCTGATGCTTGCCCTCTCGGATTCCCTTGCCCTGCGGCTTTTCCTCTCTGTTCCTCTCTCTCCCCTATACATCACTCTTTCTACTCATCTCTATCGTCCTTCTTTGATTATTCGTATCTATCCTTCGCTCTCTTTTGCCGAGACTCTCTCTCCGGGCAATCTCGCTCGATAGAGCCCGCGTTAATTTGCATAGCCACTTCGAGAGCCGGCACGATCAACGGCCGCTGTAACTGGTGTAATATTGTGCTGGTATCAACCTATCGGCCGTCCCTGTAGCCAGGAAGCGATATGACGCTAATATTTTTCTTCCGCCCATCGCACGGTCGTTTGAAACTCCGTACACCATCTTCGCACGTCGCTGTCTTTCTCCAAAAGTGTTGCATTTTGTAGAATACTTGTTAATAGGCTGAAATAAAAATATGTCACACATTAAAAATTTATAAATGTACAAATATATATATGATATTATATATGAACATCGTTTATACCGATAGCAACGTATCACAAAATGAAAATTACAAGAAAAGAATAGTAATTGAATGTTTCATGATTTATAGCATTGTTTTACGCTGCTTCTATTTATATATTATATATATTATTTAAATTGTGTCTTTATTAATTGATTATTAACAGGATAGACTTTCTAACGAAACTATTGTTAATTTCGGCTTTTAATATTAAGCTAGCCTTTTTTTATCTTACGAAGTTTTCGAAATAGATTTAAGTCAAATCGCTTGCAAAAAAAAGCGAACTCCGATCAAACACTTTATTGTTCAGTCATGCCAATTCCCAGGGAAAAGATCTCGCATCTAAACTATCCGAAATTCAAGGCTTTCAATTACTTCCACAGATAAATTAGATCGCGACCGGTAGATTAAACCGGTCCGGCTCGAACGCGGCGGTTATGACTCGTAAAAATCGAGTCGCATCGATCAGACGGTGAGCGAACGCGAACGGGGCTCGGAGAGTAGAGAGTAGAGATATATAAATGGACAGCC
>NW_021853600.1:1714848-1722958 GCF_003651465.1 Formica exsecta | reverse complement strand
AACCTATCACAAAATGAAAATTACAAGAAAAGAATAGTAATTGAATGTTTCATGATTTATAGCATTGTTTTACGCTGCTTCTATTTATATATTATATATATTATTTAAATTGTGTCTTTATTAATTGATTATTAACAGGATAGACTTTCTAACGAAACTATTGTTAATTTCGGCTTTTAATATTAAGCTAGCCTTTTTTTATCTTACGAAGTTTTCGAAATAGATTTAAGTCAAATCGCTTGCAAAAAAAGCGAACTCCGATCAAACACTTTATTGTTCAGTCATGCCAATTCCCAGGGAAAAGATCTCGCATCTAAACTATCCGAAATTCAAGGCTTTCAATTACTTCCACAGATAAATTAGATCGCGACCGGTAGATTAAACCGGTCCGGCTCGAACGCGGCGGTTATGACTCGTAAAAATCGAGTCGCATCGATCAGACGGTGAGCGAACGCGAACGGGGCTCGGAGAGTAGAGAGTAGAGATATATAAATGGCCAGCCGAGGGGGAGAAAAGGCGAGGGGAAGGGAAGCAGGGGACAAAATATCCCTGGGTCGACGGCTCGAGCCCGATGTCACAACGAATGCCTTATCGATATCATCCTGTCGAACGCTCATACACGAGATATTCCGCATAGCAATGTCTCGGTAATTGGATACACGATCGGGCCGCGATGGTTTTCGTGTCGAAACTCGATCCGATTCGCGAACGACGGATCCAGAAATGTCCCGCGCAGGACGCACCTGCCCGTTTCGACAGGCTATGATACGAATGACAATTATATATAGGCGAGTTTACACAACTCGCTCTTAACGGTTGTCCCAGATAAGTCGTTCAGGCTGCGAGAGATAAGTGACTCGTGTAAACAAAGTTTTTGTAAAAATCGATCGTCCATTTGAACAATGAAATCTATCCTCATCTAACTACGTACGGGGTTCCATTCCGAATAATTTGAGAACGATTTTGTAAATCTTCTTCTTGTATCAAAATTTTGAGATTTCCTACGCAACTGCATTTGCACTGAATTTATTTCTCATGACGCGTCTAATCAAAAACTTGCTCATATATTCATAATGAATAATTAATTCAGTATAGAATCGGGTTTTAATATATTCCGTACACACGCAAACGTCATCGATTTGCAGATTTCAACGATGAAAACGACGTCGGAACGTCGTTTGCAGATCGCCGGGTGCTCACAAGTTTGCGCAGATGATGCGATAAGTCCTTCGAAGTCATCAATACTTTTCACTGTGACCATTTGAATGAAATATCATCGTGAGCAGATGCGTTCCTCCCTGGGCGGGAATGTAGCAATGCACTTGCACAGCCCGAAGCGAAATTAATACCCAAACTTCTCCAATGTCCAAGAAATGCGAAAGTTAGAGGAACGTGACGTTACATTGAATTTTATTTTTAATTTCAATATGTTTTTATGTTTTCTATTTAAAGCGGATTTTGTGCAAAGCGGAAGAAAAGGAATACAGATTTTACATTAATAAAATATTATACTTAAGGTAAAACAAGTATACATTTATGATTTGAAAAGAGGAAAAGAGAAAGAAAAACGAACGTGAAAAGTAATGCAGCTCAAAAACCAGAACTAATAACATCGAGGCAAAGAGAAAGATCGAATAACGCGCTAGTATTTGCAAAAGATGCATAGAGAGTTTGTCGGATAGCAAATTATTTGATCAATATCTGATAATAATTCGCGTCGCCTGTAATAAGCCGATCGCGAAGTAATTAGTAATGTGTGCCGGTGACTGATTCTGGCGGAATTACGCGCCACTGATTAGCGCGGTACCGTAATCCCC
The DNA here is from genome assembly GCF_003651465.1 of Formica exsecta. Classification (NCBI taxonomy): domain Eukaryota; kingdom Metazoa; phylum Arthropoda; class Insecta; order Hymenoptera; family Formicidae; genus Formica; species Formica exsecta. The sequence continues at coordinate 1,721,141 of NW_021853600.1, read as the reverse complement.
GTAAATATGATTACGGAGGAAATGATTATCTCCGCGTACCGAACCAACCGTGCATACCGATCGATAGTTATGGATCCATAAATAGATCCTTCGAGAATTCTGTAAAGCGGACGTGCAGCATCGCGGAAGTAATAAAATCGAGCAGATCGTGAAACGGCATGAGTGAGAATATTATTTACATCATTATATCTTACGCGCGAGATCCGAATGTAATTTAATATTTCGCAGAAAAAATTCCCTACTATTTTTGAAGGAAAAAATTAATATAAAAATGTAATTTTTTGCGATAAAATGTTTTGTATTATATGATACGTTATCATATATAATCATCAATAATGCTGATGTTAACAGTAATGGTGCATTTTTTTTCGCTCAAAAAAACAATATCAATGCAGTACAACGATTAAAACGTTATAAAAAAGCAAAAATGAAAAATTAACTCTAGAAATATATCGATATTTAACAAATTGACATATGATGATTGCGTGAATTTTTTAATTGCCTGCAGTTATTTTACAAATCAATAGATAACCACACCGATAGCCATACATTAATTACGATGCAAAACGGCATTATTTTTTTTATTTTACGTTCAGTGACATATTATACTCGTATCATATTTGACACTATCAAGATTTTTTTTTACGAACATTTTACTATTCAAACTACGTATATATCGAATACAAAATATAATCTCGTGGTTAAACATGTCACGGTGCGTACGATTAAAAAATTCACTTTAAGAATACCAAATTGTATTTTTATCAATTACAAAACTTTTTCTATGTGTTCACCGATACATTAGATTTGTGCATTGCATCGGTAAAGTTTGGTACAAATTTATACATTCCTCTGTGAGGATGACTTATACAGCCATCAACGAGACGATAGTAGCAGATCGGGGATAAAGGGAATCGGTGGTTCGCTGATGCCATGGTATAGACGCAAATACGAGAAAAACAAGCTCGCTATCGTTCAGCCAGATAGACCCTAATGCTTACGCAGGAAATTTGTGACCCATTGGACCGGACTCGTGAGGGTGCAAAGCAAATGTTTTCTTTCGATGTCCTCCCTAATGCACACATTTAAGTGTACTCCGTTCAATCTATAACGGCGACGGCGGCCGCAAACCCGGAACGCATCCTATCGAGACAATATTATCTCGAAAAATATTTAACAGCGATATTTGGGTTTCGATTTTATTTAATATTACGTCCGCAACGCGAGAAATATTCAGCAAATAAAATGGCATAATTGCTACAAAGATGTGTAGCGTTTGGTATATGAGATTCCACCTGTTTCGACCAATTTTGATTACAGAAAGATTAAAATATTTCTATTAGTCAGATATATTCATATTGGTCAGGGATTATCGTACATTAATTTAAAAGTGATATTTCTTGATATATTTTTCATATTTCTAAAATGTCTTTTCATCAAGATGTATTGTTTGCTCTCATTATACCTACATCTCTTCGATAGATTCTTTTGTAGCGGGAATCCTATAAGAGGTTTGTAACATTACCGTGGCCAACGTGTGCGAGTATACCGTCGCAAAAAAAAAAGTTCTCCGAGGAAACTTATTTAATCGCGATTGCTATCGATTTTCCGTACCAAGTTATACGCCAGTGGCGCGGGAAGCCATGACGCGAATCGAGATCCTGCAGAAATTGCGATAAGATTTCAATGATGAAACGGCGAGCTACGCCGATGGCTTCAATCACGTATGAAGTGATCGCAATGAACGTTTACAGTATTGAAAGGCATGCTTCCACGGCGCGGGCGCTATAACTCGTACCTTGCCATTAATATAATCTCGTATAGATCGTTTTAAAATTCCATGCTGCAAGATGAAGCGAAGTAAAAGCCGGCTGTTATTGCTGATCTATTCAGCAGTATCATTCGCGATGCAAATTGATTTGCAATTAATCGCAACGCTGCGAGATCCAAAGATACGATATTGTGTGTGCGCATACGTTTTATAATTTTGCGAGTATCGTATTAGCTGTAACTTCTCTTTGATGCATATATTATTTTTCGATTCACATTTCAGGCGCCATTAATTTTACATGATCGTTATTTAGGAGTATTTAGTCAGACGATATGAATAACTATGCAATTAATCATACCGCTATAGAATCTGAGGATGAGACATCATATGTGTGTTTTCTTTATCCAAAGTATTAATATTTCTTTTATATTTAATTAAAAAATTATATTCGCTTAAATACAATTTTAATTTTAGAAAGAAAAAGAGATTTAGCGTCTGTATGCCATTAAATTTAAAAAAAATGAAAAACCTGAAAGAGATTTAAAAAACAAAAAAAAAAAATTTTTTTGTTCTCGAAAAAATGTGTCTGTACAGTACAGTATTATTTCATTCGCACGCATTAACGGCCTAACACGCGATAGAAACGCGCGGAGAAAATCCGGTGCGCTTGCAGTGGAACGCGGAACGCGTGAATCCAGCGTGATCGCGCGCGATCTCTTGATCCGTAAATGAAAATTCCCGTCTGCATTGATATGCATCTACAAGATTCCGACTGCGCTCGACGCGCTCTCGGCGTTTATTTCGTGCGATTTCAGGACTTTCCGGCAGAATCTCGTAAAAGCGAATTCTTCACGATCGCTTGCATCACCGTACCACCCCCTCAGAATTGCACCCCCGCACCGTTCGCCTTGATGCACCTTGAAGACAAGTTTTGGAGCTGCTTATCTTATCCTGTTTTTCCTACGGCAAATTCACGATAAGAAAATTATTATCGTATATTCTCGATGTATGTGTGGATGTGGAAGATAAGGATCCAATGTATATAAAGTGTTTGCTGGAAGTTTCATACTTCCTTCAGATTACACATTTTTTCATGAATTTTGTGAATCAATATATTTTTAATAAAATCTCAAAAAAGAAAAATATAGTTTTTTTAGTATTCATTTAAAAATGAATAGCTTTTCTAAATATACTTAAACAGGCTTCAAATTTTTTATTCTCAATAAAAAAAAATTTCTTTAATTTTATTTAACTTAAATTTAATTAAACTTCAAATATGCTTTATGTGTCAACACAGAATGAACGTAAAAATACAGGTTAAATTGTTTTTTTACAAATACGATATTGTATTTCCAATTCTATGGGAAACAATGATTGTTCAGTATTTGGAAAATATTGCTGTTTTATTTTCTTTAAATAATAGTCACTTGCTTTGCCCAGAAATAATCGCCTGTGTAACTTTTTTTTAATGAATAGATATTTCGTTTGTGCTCTCCGGCAAACAACACTCGAATTATTCGACAACGATCATAGATCGAGAATTTTCGTTAATCGACCATGGGTTTTGTGCGGAGCATTTAATACGCGACTGATCAATTCATTTCAGAGATCCACATCGCTTTTATTTAATAAAAGAGCAAACCGGATCAAAATATGACATCGAGGACCGATAAGTCCAGTTTAAAAAAAACACGATCGCGAGCAGCGAGATGTGAAAAAATAATTCGTCGGCGTATATTGCGAGCATGCAAATCTCGTTTTTGTTAGCATCATCCGGTACACAAGAAACAATGAATTTCGATGAATCAACCCGGAAAAAAAAAAGAAAAAATACGAGCTCAGAGGATTAACTAGCACTCCCGGCTATGATTGAAAACGAAATCGCTCGCAGGGCGATAATTATATAACGATTTCTGGAATCGACAATTTATGATGAGCATAGTTCACCTTAATTACTACTTTAAATCATTTTATTTATCGCTATTACCACGTTATAGTGCAATGTAATCGTATTCACTATAAATTCCTCCTGCATCCGATCCAATTAATTTCGAGAATTGGCTAATTACTACACATATTACGCTGTTCTCCATCTCATTCCTCGAATTATGCTACGGCAATATACGATTACGGTTATCGATTATCTCAAACCTTCCTGACTGAGTATTTGTAGGCAAACAAATCGAGAAAAAAAGTATCTTTCCTCAATTTTTATTTCCTATTGAATTACCGTAATAATTCCTACTACGGCCACTTGCTACTCATACACACATATTATTTTATATAATACAGTCGTAAAACTAATTTTGAAGAAATATTTCATCTCTTCTGTGTATAATAAATACTTATGATTTAATTTATATTCCTTCAACTGCTATGTTCTCATCTCAACAATTTTATACAAACTCTCAATATTCTTTTAAATACTCTATTTCAAAATTATGGATTAATGTAAAGATTGAAAGAAAAAAAGAGGGGAAATCCACAAGATATTAAAATATCTTAACAAATTTTATATTACAAAAATATAGTAACACAAAGCTCTATATGTTTTATTCAGACTTCGATGTAATATACTAGACTGCTAACACGGCTATATTTCATACATATAATAACATGTGAAGCAAGAGCAGCCATTTACAATTGGGCAGAATGTCATACCGGGTATCACAGAATTGCGCAGAATTCGATATGAATTCGATATTCGATCGATTCGCGTCATTCAAACGTCAGTCGTCCATTTTTTAAACGTATACGTTTAAAACATTTTAAAATAAAAATAAATTAAAAATATCAAATGTATATATAGTGCACATATAAGAATAAAAATGCCAATAATTTGTAACATACTTGGCTCTTCAAATAGATATTCTAAAGGAAGAAATATCATATTTTTTCAGTAAGTGCATATATCCTGTTCCTCTTATTTTTTAGAAACTTTAATTATTTTTATGTATTATTAAATATGCCTGCCCAATTGTAAATGGCTGTTCGGATGTCTGTGGTTTTATTTAATGACAAGTAAGTTTCTCTGAGATGCACATGCGCCAATAGATCAGAATCGTTCTTGGCGTAGAGATCCGTGGTTCAGTTTTCAAGCGTGTAACGCCAAACGATATGACAGTCGCCGTTACTCGCGAATCCAGTACACGAATGATATTGCATCTTGATTATAATAATCGAAAATGTCATAATGCGAGTTATCATGTGACATCAACACCCAAAAACACCAAGAAATATTATCATGTTCACCACACATGACAACTTCGCCGTTTTATGACACCGCATGCCATTTCAATTTGCATTTCAATAGAAAAAAAATCACTTTTCAAAATTTATTAATAAGAATAAAATTAGTTCTATTCTTTATTGTATCAATTTAATGTCATTATGAGATAAATATCTCGTGTTATGATAAAAATAATCTAAATCAACTCTTGATGCAGAGTGTAGTAATCTTTAGATGCATCTTTATATGCATTTTAAATAAGAGTGAAAAATACTAATATAGAGAGAGAGTTGCATATATAAATATGTACAAAAACATAACTCTGATAAATATTGTACAACATATCATACAATTGGATTTAAATATTGCAACAGTTTAATAGTTATTTATTGTATGATATGTGTGATATTGATTTTATGACATATATAATATATACGGTTTAAAGGGCTAAAACCATGCATTTTATCTTTCGAATTTTATTAATGCACCAAGATTTTCGGGTCGACCTTCTACCTGGAATATAAATTTACTTGGACGTTCCACCTCTTGCCGAAAAATAATTAAAACGTTCGATTAAGATATAAGATGCAGGTATAATTCATGCTTGACAACGCGCCGTATTCTCGTGGATGATTTTTAGCGGCGATACAATACGTATATATCTCGCGCAACGTCAGCGATTATGTATTATATGTTGGGTGGTGTCTTCTCGATCGCGATTGGCCGTAAATTATACGGTTGCACGACCGCATATGGCTACGCTGATTGCACTCGCCTCAAGTCGGTCCCGACGGATATGTTTAATTCCATACTCGATAATGCAGCATACGTAATTAAATTGCCGAGTTTCACTGCTAATTAATAACTATTGTGCACACGTGCACATTTGTTGTCATTAACACATATCGCGAGTATTGGAACGTAATCAGGTTTCTATTTCCGTTAATGAAGCGTGATGTATGTATTTTGTAAGTTTTTTGTCTCGTGCAAAAGTTAAACGATAACAAATTTATAATTCACTAACATATATACTTCTAATCACACAGATATGTTAAAAAATAATTTATTTTTTTATGCACTCTTCACGTAAATTTATCACTTAATATGTAATCACATCCTGTATATAAGTATATCCTGTATATGTTTCTTTCATTTTTTTTTTTTTTTTCATTTCGTAAACATATTAAAGTTAAAGGAGCAGAAATAGAAAGATATAAAAGCAATTAAATTTTAATAACCATTAACTAATATTTATGGAAAAATTAAAATAAAAGCAAAATATTATAGCTTTTA
>NW_021853600.1:1712584-1714597 GCF_003651465.1 Formica exsecta | reverse complement strand
TATATATATGTATGTATGTATTTATGATATCTCTCTACGTCACATTTATTAATTTCAACAAAAGTGAAATCAAGTAATTATTATATAATACAAAACTATCCTATCAGAAAATTATCCGGCGATTGATCAGCGAAAAATTGATAAATAAAGGAGCGCAGGTACGCCAAAAACGAAAGCCTCAACGCGCGATTATTATATCGGCTAGTTAAAAAGTTCCCCGACGACAGACCGATGGAAACCTGGATCATTGTCAATTTACAACGACGTAATCATAAAGCCGATCCGCTAACGATCGGATCGTGTTTCCTGGAGATGCCGATCCACGAACAATGAGACGTGTATTTTCTTTCCGACCATAATCAAGCAATGGAACTATGGCGGCTCGCTACAAAACCCGCGGTTTATATCATTCATAAACTTCCTCGACAGCTTTCCTTGTTTGGACACCGTCGTCCCTTTCCCTCTCTCCCCATATCGGTTCCATTTCTATGCGTGGGTAGAACGCGATTTGTTTTGCGTGATTCTCGAGCTATCGCCATATCGTGATGAATCCTTACGTTGTTGTACGATTAATTGCCGAACAGTTTACCATATTTGATTTACCGATATCGAATGAATTTGTCATATGACATGAATTGTATGACAGAAAATAATCACCGTCATTTAATACTAAAATAAGAGATCATATAAAATAGTGTGATAACTTATCTAATAATAATAGCAATAAAATCTACGCTGTAATAGGGTAACTACTGTAATAATAAAATTAATCATATCGCACGCGATGTAATAAAAGATACGTATCTATAACGTATATATATATCTCACGTGACGTAATAACATTCATAATTTTACACCGTGAATTTCGTTGAAATCTCATTGAATCGTCTTATCGATAGCGGCGTAGCTTATTACTCGGATATATTAGACGAGCGGCGATAACTTATCCGCGGTGAGGGTGGCTATCGGGCACTGTCACTGGTTCACGGTGGTAGGATATTGTTTTTAGGCTGCGGTTTTGCCCCGGTCTCTCTCCCTTCCTCTCCTTGCTCTCTTCTATCTCTCTCGTATCCTCCTGGGAAATTGGACCTGGAGCGGCGCTGGCAATGCTCTCTCACTCGCCGCTCATTTATTATCGTTGCTTTACCTCTGGGTGGCCAAATTTACCAAACGTTGCGGTTCGGCCTCCGAGTGCGCCCGCCGTCGCGGTGGACGACGTCATTCGACGTTACACAGTTGAAAACTGAGCAACGAATTGGCACATCCACCCCGCCGACCCAACTTCATAAGTCAGAAAACATTTCATATTTGCGTGACTTTTCGTCCGACTTCGTATTGCTGCGAAGTGAGAAATCAGAGAGCGTTTCTGTGAGCGTAATTGGAGATGAGCGTAAATAATTTACGCGTAACACTTTCATTGATGACACTCGTGTAATATATTAATCATTAATTTTTAAACGTTTAAAAAAACAAGGGATACAATTTTTGATAAAAAATTATGTACATAAAAGGAAGTTAATCGAATTTTAAATAATTGTTTGAATCAGAAATGGATATTGATTCGTACATCAAACGAAATTATTGAATGATGCATTTTTTTATATCATGTATAATACATCCGCTATATACATCGTCTAGTTTATAATAATAATAATGTTTTAATATATCTATTTTAATGTGCGTTTATCGATTGCTCTCCGCTTTTTAATCTTTTTCGCGTATAATGTAAAAATATTACAATGCACACATATATATTGCAGCTTCAAGTCTCAAACTATCGATCAGCATCGAGCCTTGTGGCAATCAATATATAAGGATTATGCAATATATTTATATTGACCTTGATATAAACCGATATTTTATCAAATTAGATTTTATATATCTGTATATATATATATTTATATATTTCTGATTTGACTTTTAAAATTTTATAGATATTAATAGTTGTATTATATTGTTGTTCTATAAATTCTGCTAAAGTTTATGCTTTTTAAATAATTTAATATTCATATA
>NW_021853600.1:1709801-1711814 GCF_003651465.1 Formica exsecta | reverse complement strand
TATATATATGTATGTATGTATTTATGATATCTCTCTACGTCACATTTATTAATTTCAACAAAAGTGAAATCAAGTAATTATTATATAATACAAAACTATCCTATCAGAAAATTATCCGGCGATTGATCAGCGAAAAATTGATAAATAAAGGAGCGCAGGTACGCCAAAAACGAAAGCCTCAACGCGCGATTATTATATCGGCTAGTTAAAAAGTTCCCCGACGACAGACCGATGGAAACCTGGATCATTGTCAATTTACAACGACGTAATCATAAAGCCGATCCGCTAACGATCGGATCGTGTTTCCTGGAGATGCCGATCCACGAACAATGAGACGTGTATTTTCTTTCCGACCATAATCAAGCAATGGAACTATGGCGGCTCGCTACAAAACCCGCGGTTTATATCATTCATAAACTTCCTCGACAGCTTTCCTTGTTTGGACACCGTCGTCCCTTTCCCTCTCTCCCCATATCGGTTCCATTTCTATGCGTGGGTAGAACGCGATTTGTTTTGCGTGATTCTCGAGCTATCGCCATATCGTGATGAATCCTTACGTTGTTGTACGATTAATTGCCGAACAGTTTACCATATTTGATTTACCGATATCGAATGAATTTGTCATATGACATGAATTGTATGACAGAAAATAATCACCGTCATTTAATACTAAAATAAGAGATCATATAAAATAGTGTGATAACTTATCTAATAATAATAGCAATAAAATCTACGCTGTAATAGGGTAACTACTGTAATAATAAAATTAATCATATCGCACGCGATGTAATAAAAGATACGTATCTATAACGTATATATATATCTCACGTGACGTAATAACATTCATAATTTTACACCGTGAATTTCGTTGAAATCTCATTGAATCGTCTTATCGATAGCGGCGTAGCTTATTACTCGGATATATTAGACGAGCGGCGATAACTTATCCGCGGTGAGGGTGGCTATCGGGCACTGTCACTGGTTCACGGTGGTAGGATATTGTTTTTAAGCTGCGGTTTTGCCCCGGTCTCTCTCCCTTCCTCTCCTTGCTCTCTTCTATCTCTCTCGTATCCTCCTGGGAAATTGGACCTGGAGCGGCGCTGGCAATGCTCTCTCACTCGCCGCTCATTTATTATCGTTGCTTTACCTCTGGGTGGCCAAATTTACCAAACGTTGCGGTTCGGCCTCCGAGTGCGCCCGCCGTCGCGGTGGACGACGTCATTCGACGTTACACAGTTGAAAACTGAGCAACGAATTGGCACATCCACCCCGCCGACCCAACTTCATAAGTCAGAAAACATTTCATATTTGCGTGACTTTTCGTCCGACTTCGTATTGCTGCGAAGTGAGAAATCAGAGAGCGTTTCTGTGAGCGTAATTGGAGATGAGCGTAAATAATTTACGCGTAACACTTTCATTGATGACACTCGTGTAATATATTGATCATTAATTTTTAAACGTTTAAAAAAACAAGGGATACAATTTTTGATAAAAAATTATGTACATAAAAGGAAGTTAATCGAATTTTAAATAATTGTTTGAATCAGAAATGGATATTGATTCGTACATCAAACGAAATTATTGAATGATGCATTTTTTTATATCATGTATAATACATCCGCTATATACATCGTCTAGTTTATAATAATAATAATGTTTTAATATATCTATTTTAATGTGCGTTTATCGATTGCTCTCCGCTTTTTAATCTTTTTCGCGTATAATGTAAAAATATTACAATGCACACATATATATTGCAGCTTCAAGTCTCAAACTATCGATCAGCATCGAGCCTTGTGGCAATCAATATATAAGGATTATGCAATATATTTATATTGACCTTGATATAAACCGATATTTTATCAAATTAGATTTTATATATCTGTATATATATATATTTATATATTTCTGATTTGACTTTTAAAATTTTATAGATATTAATAGTTGTATTATATTGTTGTTCTATAAATTCTGCTAAAGTTTATGCTTTTTAAATAATTTAATATTCATATA
>NW_021853600.1:1705962-1709120 GCF_003651465.1 Formica exsecta | reverse complement strand
GATAGTTTAAACAAAAAATTATTTGTAAAAAAAAGTTTAATAGAAATGTGGTTTTATATGGTGAATGAATAATAAAGTAATTAAGCATAATAGTGAATGAACAATAGAGTGATTAAGTACCTTATAATATGTTTAAAGATATGATAAGGTTAGAGACTTAAATAATCAGCTCAATAAAGTAGATGCAAGTAGGCCGGAAGTATAGATCATATAATTAAGCATCTAGATGTAAACGCGCTAAATAATCCCTTTCTAAAAAAAACGTGCAACCTCAAACTCGAATATATCGAAGCATTGAAGCTTTTTTTCCGTGATGCTGATTGGTTGTGCGCTGCGATTTGCTTTACTCGTATTATTTGCGACTGTAAAATCATGCGAATTTTGACAGTTTGACAGTTTGTGATAGAAAAAGTTAAAGTTAGGAAAGAAAAGTTTAAAAAATTAATATTAAATAATTTAATATTCATATATATATATATATATTTCAATCTTTCATATTTTTAACATTATTTTTCAAGTATAATAACGAGCAAAGAAGACTTGCATGCATTTGTAGCACTCCTAGACGAATTCTCGTCTAACGCGAAGAAATAAGAGTCTTACAATGGTAAAAACGTTGGCAAACACGAAAAAAATGTAGCTCGTGCGAAGCTGCGGTGCGGGAAGATGAGAACATCAGCGATGTATCTTCATCGTCGTTTTCGCTCTTTCACAAATCTACTCTGCGTCTTCCAATCATGGAATCACGAAGAATAAGAAGGTGACGTCAAGTCGTACTTTCGGAGATGCATCTTGCTTATCTAACCAACAAATGCACACCTACCATTTGCAGTTATTTATATGACTTATATGATTCATCTTAATATAATTCAATGGATCCAAATAAGCTTCTCTCTTACTTTAATGTAAATTAATTTAAAAATCGTCAGACTCGCGTGATAAATATTGATGAAACATAAAATATAATATATTCAATAGATCGTTAAAGATTCAATAAATATCTTGGGAAAAATTGTTGATGTTAATGAAATATATATAATTTTTGAAATAATTTACACTTTCTTGCATAAGCACGTACAATTCTCAACGTGTTGCAGATTCGCAGATCAATGTTGAGAGAAAATATGCCATGAAATACGTATCGGAAGTCGTCGAGCAATTGTTTGCAAGATCGACAACAAGCTTGTCCAAAATAAGGACGGGCCGTTCTGCTTATATGTACATACACCAACCGTAGTTTATCCGTATGTTTGTTTTCCTCTCTCTTCCATCGCATTTTATATATTCTTCTCGCGTAGCAAAAATGGACCGGGAAAATATGACGGTCGATGGAAGATGAACGTAGCACGGGTAACATACCGAGTTCTTGAACACGAAGACGGCCACAACGGATACGATCGAGTAGTTCCAAGACCGCGGAGCGATCAAACACACGCATGTTCCTGCGAATATCTTGATGTAACTGACTATGCTTTTCTTATATAAAAAGAAAAGAGAAAGAAATATGTACACGGGTTCTCTTATAAAACCCAGTGGTAAATTTTTTATGCTTTTTCTCTGTATATATGTAATTTATTACAGAATATAATTTCTAGATAAGACCAGAGAGCGTTGCATAAAACGTTAATGAATTTGTCTCAAAGTCTGCTCCGTGCACAGCATTTTCAAAAAAAAAAAACCAGAATATTATGTATTTTAAATAAACGAAGTAAAATATATACAACGTTGAAAAACTATAAAAAAATTTTATTCAATAAAAAACATTAAAAATTGAAGAATATCTGAATATTTTAACAAATAGCAATTTAATGTTACGTTATTGCTTCTTTCTCTCTCTCTCTCTCTCTCTCTCTCTCTCTCTCTCTCTCGATTTTCTTCATTCTGTTTTCAGTTGATCAAATTATCTTGAGTACTTCTGTTTTTATCGCTTCATACAGAATGTTACCATTTTTTTTTATGTCATTTAGACAATTTTCCAAGAAAACAGCGAATCGTGTTATCGGATTTCTAGTGAAATAAGAACTTAACGTGCTCAATGCCGTTAATGCCTCGAAGTTTGAAACGAGAAGTTTCTGATTTTTACCGTGCAAATTGAGTAAATGGGAGGTGCAGTAAGTAAGAAGTGCGGAAAAAATACAGCGACAGTACACGGAATGCAGATATGAAATGCTTAGTTATGTTTTCTTTTATTAAAAATAGCTGGTGAATTTCTGGTATTACGCTTTTACATCTATACACAAAGTTTGTCCAACCTCGATTCTGCAGGGAAAGAAAATATCAATGTGAGAGTATATTGAAACAAAAATACCAACCAAAAACATTTTATAATTTTTTTACACTTTCTATCTTTTGTTTCCAGGTTATAATAATATGGCCTAGTAATATACTTTCATAAATAAACTTATAAAAATTTTATAAAGCTAATATAAATATATCGGTAATATGTTTATATCTCAATTCAATTACATAAAATTAATATATAGCATCATACTATATGTATGGAAAACTTTCCAAATTTAAAATAAAATCATTTTTTTCACTTCAAAGTATTTCAGAGAATTACGTATAAGAAATCTATATTTTCACAACAAAAATATTTATTCGTTGCAATGTCAATATGACTAAGATACGATCGCAGCACTTTTTCGCGAGGATAAATCGCACACTGTATAGCGAGTTCTCGCAGGTGGAAAGGGGCTGACCTGCGGTCAAGGGTTATAGAGGGGCTCGAATGGCGCAAGAGGGTGGTTCAGGAAAAAAATACAGCGACAGTTCACGAAACGTAGATAGCGGCACGGCTTCACCTATCGCTCTCTTGTACTCGCGAGCTATAACGCGAAGAAGGGTGACTGAGAGAGAGGTTTAAATCCGTGTTAGAGAGAAAAAAACAGCAAAGAACGGTGAGAACGAGCCGTGAAGAGAAAAAGAGAGTGCGAACTGAAGGTGGCCTACGAGAGAAATAGCGAGTGAAAGATATACGATCTCATAATTCGCTTCTAAACATCGCTAATTGCAGCGCTGACCCTCTAAATCTTTTGGGATGCTATCTGCTCGAAAATGATCCTTCTCTCTTTCTCGAGTCCTCCTTCTCTCGTTGTCTCCCCTTCGTTGCTCTTGCACATCCGTCGAGCCGGTACTCGACATCTCGCTCTTACACG
>NW_021853600.1:1701842-1705118 GCF_003651465.1 Formica exsecta | reverse complement strand
ATCTCGCTCTTACAAGCTCTTCCTTCGTCGCGGCTCATCCATTTTTCAAATCTATGCAAGATACTACATATCCAATGTTTTTTGAAGAGATGGAATGAAAAAGAGATTTAACGGAAAAAAACTGTTTCGCCGATAATGATTTGTCATATGATACATATTGTTATTTTCATGCAAGTAAATTATTATTCCATCAAGTGTGTTACTATATATTATAACAGTGATTTGAATGAATGAAGATTGTGATTCATCGAGAAATTATTAAATAATTGCGTCTATTTATTATAACATTATTAGAATTTTTCGGATAAATGTCTCGAAGAATTACATAACAGGACATAGAATAGATTAATAATCTTTTATTAACAATATTCTGTGATGTTCAACTGAATCTTTTAATAACAAAATTATTAAATTACGATAATATCATTTTAATTAATGGTAACTCTGATGACATTAATTCTCTAATGATCTATTTAATTTAATTATATGTATTGCAGAAAAAGTTTATAAAGCGAATAATGTACTAAATAATTATAACTTTCAAATGCATCGAAGAGTTAAATCGGAGAATTAAATGAATCATCTATTTTCTGCAGGACAGAGAATTACCCTAAGTTCTTGTATTTCCTCGTCATAATCGCGAGCTGTCTGATGTAACCATTTCGGCCCGCTATTACGGAATTGCAGCATCGAATATTTAACGCAGTACGCGTTTAATTTGTCGCGCTCCCTTGCTCAGGAGAGCGATATCCAAATAAGTTCGTCACGACCGGATGTTTCTTTAATGGAGAGGAACGATCTATGCGTTGTGGGCCTTCGTCTCATATCGCGCCGGAAATGGGACAGACTTGACAGACCGGCGCAACGCGCGCTTACTTATAAATCTTTATTAATATCTCGAGCAAGTTGCTGCATCTCTTTCTCCGATTACGCAAACCGTTTTCTCCGATTTCTCAGTTTGCCGGCTCAGGAAGAGCCCGAAAAGACGAGTGAAAGAGAATTCTATAAGGAAAACGGGAAAGGGGGAACAGCGCTTTTCAATTCACTTTACGAGGCTGTTCCCTCTCTCCGAAAGGGATTTCTTTGTCTTATCGAGCTGTAATGAAATGCGAGCCGGCGAATTTCCCTAACGCTACGCGAAAATCACCGTGATCGTCCCTTCATGCGTCAACATGGCTTCCCTCCTTCCATGTTACGCCTCATGCTTGATGATGATTACAATGTAATATGATGTGTGTTTAACGGTTAAATATTTTAATCAAGCCAAAGTGCACATAGACGCGGCAGTTTTTTTAATAAGTAATACTTAACAAAAAGTTGCACGAAAATATCAACAAAGTCGACTTATTAATACGCTATAAATAAAATTTTACACACACACACACACACACACACACATATGTTGCAAAAAATAGTCGAGATATTATAAAGAATTTTCCCAAGTTCAACAAATCTACTTTACTTGCCATAACTTTTTTTAATAATTTTGAAATATCTGTGCAAATTTAATATGTATTATATGTGCTGCAATTTCGAAATCTTGAATATTATTATAACATAGAATCTAAAATTTAATTTTTATTATAATAAAAATTATTTGAATATAATTAAAATCAAATTTTGGCTTTTAAATTTTTAAAGAGCATATGAAAATGATTATTTGAAAATATAATTTGCAATATTAATATAACTTTACAGTAATACATATACATATACATACATACATACATACATATATATATATAGAGGGAGAGAGAGAGAGAGAACCTTAATTTTAATTAGTATATAGTTTAAAATATTCTTTTAAAAATGTAGATGTAAGATATAATGTTATTTTTTTCCTATCCGTGAGATAATAATTAAAAATTACGTTTTCGTTGGACTTCCTTAAATCTCTTGCTGTAAACGCATCTATTTTAAAAGGCAGTAAAGGAAGTTTGAAGGTAAGTGCAATTTCGCCACAGCAGGGAGGAGAAGCGAGTCGCTTTAAAAATAGCTTCCGTCGGAAGTGCATTTCGATTTCCCGCAAGTTTCCAAAGTCCGATCTTAACGTTGCTTCTCCGGAGAAGGAAATGTTACCGCATTTCGCTTTCCGAATTTCGCCCAACAAGCCGAATGCGCTTTATATTCGTTTTTAACGGCCTCTTTTGAGCCATCCAACGCCCGTTTATCGGAAGGAAATTCAATAAAATGGTCAAAAACATGTTTTGGCAGATGTGGAGTGAAGGTAAAGAATATGTGTGTGTGTGTATATACACATAACTATCCCTGTTCGGATTTATATATAAAAAAAGAAACACTGCTATTCTTCATTGCAGCTATTTACAGGAAACTCGTATCAGTTATTAAAATCAATATTTTTCCAAAACTGATATTTACATTTTGTATTTTGCATTTACATTTCCGAAATAAAAGTTGATTTCTCATATTTAATAATGGGATATTTCACAAAGTAAGAAAATGTCTTTAAATCGAAAATTTTATCGTGCTGTGCACAAAAACATGTAGAAAATTTATCATTTTTAAATATAATTTCACTTTTTATCAAATTTTTGTTTTATTAAAATTTATCTATTATGAATATTTTAAAATTAACTCGTTTGATTTACCATAGTTCATCACTAAACACCTTTTAAAATTGTGTGATTCTCGATTTCAGAGAAGTTTAAACTAAAGATTAAATTAAAATCTTTAAATTAATATATTTTTTAATAAATAAAATTCAAATTAAATAAGATAGAATAATTTATTAAAGAAATATATTGTAATAATTTGCAGACTTTTCGACAATGATATTAAGAAACAACCAAAAAACACGAGTTGAATAAATTATATTCCTAGAAAAACGAACGTCTTCCATCTGGTATTCTCTGCCTTTCGAAAAGTCGTCCGCAATGTCAAACATTTTCTTTTTAAAAGGGAAAAGCGCGACGCGGCATGTGACCGAAAGGATCGTTCGGATGACTTTTCTCTCGCACAGGATGGCATTCGTCAGGAAACAGGACTTATCGCAGAGATCACGATCCTATACACACTTCACCCCGTGAGGTTTGTTTTCAAGACGTGACTTAACCAAAACAAGCTCAGTAAACACCCGTTCCCGTCGCGTTCGTGTTCCAGTAATACGGCACGCCGTATATGTATATTTAAAGAGGCCGTTCAAGGGGCGCGCTGTTTTTGAAATGAAATCCGAAGCTGTCGCCCGATGACGATGACGGTCGGAATTTTTAAACAGTAAATAAGTAGATATAGCAGTATAGAATATATATATATATA
>NW_021853600.1:1698289-1701290 GCF_003651465.1 Formica exsecta | reverse complement strand
TATATATATATATATATGACATGAATGTTTCGATCATGGCACTCTCTGCCATGCGACACAATTATATCTTTCAACATCGCTTAATACAATGGATTTAAGTATATATATGTATATACATACACACACACGCATTACTCACATTTTCCTTAGATAATCTTTAGAGATTAAAAAAAAAAATCAACAAAAAACTCGATTCTGCGATATGAAACAGCAGGTTCAAGTCATAATATCGATATTGTTTCGATTATAAGAAATTTGAGATTGTTTTAGAAGGATTCCGGAAATCACAAAGTCGGGCTACGCGGGTGGGAGGGGGGGATTTAACGATTCTATTGTTACAGAAAAATAATAACTCAGAAACACAAGGCCACTCGCTTTAATTGATCGTTTGGATCAACTAAGAGTCAGCAACAGTCGGGCTCCATTTATAATTTATAATCCCAATGGTCCTCAACGCAGGACAGCTTTTCTATTTCTTTCTTTTCCATTCTTCCTCTGGTTCGCGCATTTGCATGTAACGAGCGGCTGCCTGATGCCTACCACGAGCTGCAATCTTTTTAACGTCGAATAATAGCTTTCAACCCTTATCACAACGTTGTACAAAGGATAATGGAAATAATTCCTAGCCAAAGCGCTTCGAGCCAATCGGTATAACGTTTATCAAATGATCTGTTCATTCCATTTTCAAAAGTTCTCGTCAACGAGAACTTTCTTATGTTCCAAATGGTACAGAACGTAATCTGATATATTTAATTTTCAAAATGTATTCAGCGAATTTGTTCTTCATTACAAAGTGCTTCACGATTTTACAAATAATTTTTGTTTGTATGAATTTGATTAGAAGCTCTATATAAAACTAACTTCTTTGTGTATATAAGAGTGAAAACAGATCATTATAATTTATGAGAGAGAGAGAGAGAGAGAGAGAGAGAGAGAGAGAGATTATCATATCTAAAAAAATCACAGTTCAAATTTTATAAGAATATTTAATAGAATAATAATTTCTCTTATAAATTTCAATCAAAGAAAATCGTATATCTTTAAATTTGTTCTTAGCTATCTTTATGAATTTATTATAAGTACGCGTCTAGTTATAGTTATAGTTCATAATCGAAAATAAGATAGTTCTTGATATATATTATGCATTAAGATATTTTTTTTTTACTTTTAAGACATTTAAAAAAATGAATAAAGGATTACAAAAAGAAGATACATATCAGAACTTAGATGTTTCACTCTCAATATAAAAACGTCTGCCGCTTTTGTTTTGTAAGCGTTGTTAAGTTGTCGTTGCACAGATTTTATCTACTCTGACTTAATTTGAGTAACCTTCATTAATCAAATTATTTCTACCCCGCTGTCGCGGCAGAAATATAATATATATATATATATAAAACTAACTATTTTAGTTGTTAAAGTTAGATTAATAAAGTTTTAATAAAGTTTAAAAGCATGTAATAAATTAAAAATGCTAAAACAAAAAATCTCTATAATTATCATAAAAAAATTAATTGGCGTCAGAATGATTGTACCTGATGGAAGATTACAAATAATTATTTTCAAAAGAGTACCTGCTTTTTATTAACGAAAAAAAGATAGTTATAAGAATTGAAAGGAAGGGGGGGGGGGGGAGAGAAAGAGAGAGAAAGAGACCCAGCCCTTAACGAATGACGACGCGCATACTTCGTCATTTCGACGGAAATATA
Source organism: Formica exsecta (assembly GCF_003651465.1). Lineage (NCBI taxonomy): Eukaryota > Metazoa > Arthropoda > Insecta > Hymenoptera > Formicidae > Formica > Formica exsecta. The sequence goes on along the minus strand of NW_021853600.1, from coordinate 1,699,584 downwards.
AACGCACGCTACGCTCTTATCTGTTCATTCTTGCCAGGCATTGTCGTAATAATTGCTCATTTTTCCGGCCAAAGCTTCTAGGCATTCTAGTTAAACAATAGATGCAAGTCCTACTACTTTCCCTTTTAATTAATCTTATTGTTAGTTAATTATCTGAGTAATCGGAATTTTTGAATGTTTTCATTTTTCTGAATAAAAGAAAAGAATTATATATATAATTTACTCTTCTATTTCTTTGCTTATTATTATGTGTGTGTGTGTGTGTGTGTGTGTGTGTGTGTGTGTGCAATTTTTTTCGCATAAAGATTTATAAATCGAACGTCATCTTATCAAAATATTGCCTTTATGGATTGTCATTATCTTTTATTGACGTATCCACTATGAACCTATTATTTATTTAGTTACTGGTAATGACTTATGATTCACCGAATTATTCGGTGCAACTAGTAACGAATCAATTTCGTCGCGCAACATACGTGCATGTTCACTCACCGAAAGATTATCCGGGAGGGCGGCGTGCGTTATCTGAGGAATTCTACTCAACTATCTTTAATCGCGCGAATTAATCGTCCACGGCGAATACCTCGGAAACCACCCCGCGACGTTTATCGCCGCGCGAATACGGCCGCGCGAGCGTGAGTTGACATTCCTCTCGTGAGCGACCGCGCTTTTTGCACGCGGTTCCCGCCTTTTCTCGTCCCGCCTTTACTTTACTATACGCCAGGTGGAAATATCTTTTCGCGATTAGGTCGGGGGCGGCAGGTGACGTTGTCACGGCACGGCAATGGGAAACGTTATTCCTCATGTTTCCGCGATACGTTAACAGAAAACACGAGAGTTTCTAGTACGTACATATTATCGCGGGGGGCAGGGGCCCCTTGTGACTGCGCGACTGCCATGTCGGACTGGGGGTGGCCTGAAACCTAATTGTTCAGATACACGCATTTCACTGCCACCGCACGGCCGCGACGCCACGCGCATACGCGTCGGATCGTATATAGAGTGCTTCAGTAATAATGAATGAAACACGATACACATACATATATCCTTTATATTAAAGAATGTAAAACTCTAAAATTATTATGCATATATATGTATACTGCAAACGTAATGCAGATAAATATCAAAAATTAATATCTCATAATGTTTTGAGATAAAGGTTATCAGATACTTTATCAGATTGCATCTCACAATTTTTTATATATTTTGTCCACTTTACAAATATATTCAAAAATTGATAATTTATATATGTATTCTAAAAAATTAAATAATTAATACTATTTAAAATATGTAAA
>NW_021853600.1:1695052-1698213 GCF_003651465.1 Formica exsecta | reverse complement strand
TATGTGTGTGTGTGTGTGTGTGTGTGTGTGTGTGTGTGTGCAATTTTTTTCGCATAAAGATTTATAAATCGAACGTCATCTTATCAAAATATTGCCTTTATGGATTGTCATTATCTTTTATTGACGTATCCACTATGAACCTATTATTTATTTAGTTACTGGTAATGACTTATGATTCACCGAATTATTCGGTGCAACTAGTAACGAATCAATTTCGTCGCGCAACATACGTGCATGTTCACTCACCGAAAGATTATCCGGGAGGGCGGCGTGCGTTATCTGAGGAATTCTACTCAACTATCTTTAATCGCGCGAATTAATCGTCCACGGCGAATACCTCGGAAACCACCCCGCGACGTTTATCGCCGCGCGAATACGGCCGCGCGAGCGTGAGTTGACATTCCTCTCGTGAGCGACCGCGCTTTTTGCACGCGGTTCCCGCCTTTTCTCGTCCCGCCTTTACTTTACTATACGCCAGGTGGAAATATCTTTTCGCGATTAGGTCGGGGGCGGCAGGTGACGTTGTCACGGCACGGCAATGGGAAACGTTATTCCTCATGTTTCCGCGATACGTTAACAGAAAACACGAGAGTTTCTAGTACGTACATATTATCGCGGGGGGCAGGGGCCCCTTGTGACTGCGCGACTGCCATGTCGGACTGGGGGTGGCCTGAAACCTAATTGTTCAGATACACGCATTTCACTGCCACCGCACGGCCGCGACGCCACGCGCATACGCGTCGGATCATATATAGAGTGCTTCAGTAATAATGAATGAAACACGATACACATACATATATCCTTTATATTAAAGAATGTAAAACTCTAAAATTATTATGCATATATATGTATACTGCAAACGTAATGCAGATAAATATCAAAAATTAATATCTCATAATGTTTTGAGATAAAGGTTATCAGATACTTTATCAGATTGCATCTCACAATTTTTTATATATTTTGTCCACTTTACAAATATATTCAAAAATTGATAATTTATATATGTATTCTAAAAAATTAAATAATTAATACTATTTAAAATATGTAAAAAAATTATTCGTCATTATTCCTCAATTTAAATATTTTTAATTGAGAATATTTTAAGAAAGTATATTATAAATTTATATAATATTAAAATTATTTTTTCCCCTTATGAGTTTTAATGTTGTCAAAGATACAAATCATACATCATCTCTGAAAAGCACTGTAGTCGGCGCACGTCAATGACACATGCTCATTATTCTGTACACGGAGTTTCGATCGAGCTACGCGAACCAGCGAGATTGTTTTAATGAAACCATTTCCCTCTCAAACCCCCTCGGTCTTTCCCCTCTTCACTCTGCTCCCTATCCCTCGCGATGATGCAAAGGGAGAAGAATTTCCGATTGATGGCGCAGATAATGGAGCTGCCAAGATGCAAAGACCATCATGTCTGTTCGAAACGATATTCCGAATGAGAGAAGGATGAGGAGGGGACGCGGAGAGACGATGTCTCCAATTGACGGCAATTTCGCAAAAACGTGAAATTCTTTATTATCTCTGGTATTCGATTCCCCCCCCCCCTCTCTCTCTCTTTCTACCTAGGACATGTGAAACGGCATGAGGCGCTCCCTCCAAATTCATCGACCCGATTATCAGTGATTGAGACCTTCAATCCGCATCCGAATATTTCCAATTTCTTTCGATAGAACGAAGTCATTGTCTATCGATTTAACCTCTTGCGGGGAAAACTACCAGTGCAAAAAAAAAAAAAAAGAAAAAGAAAACAATTGGTGTGTAAAAAAACAATTTGATAATTACGTTTAGTAACAAAAATTTCTGTCATACAATTATTTCTTCTTTCTCTCTATAAGTAACACATGTTAAAGCCTTTTAATATATTAATACAGTAATAATAATCTAACAGAGAAAAGTATACATATATATCATATATAATATACTTCCATACAAATATTTTTTCGTCAACTAAATTTTCTAATCACAAAATCATTTGATTAAATCCAGTTTGTTCTTCAATAAAATATTAATATGTTTAAATATAAAAATTATATATATGCCTATGTGTATGTTGCTCAAGCTTATAAAAAAATTCATTTTTAATTCCTTATTTTAAAAATACAATCGTTTTAAAAAGATTAAATGTATGTATTGGATAGAGAGTATGCATATCGGTGAGCGGAAGTAATACGACTGGCTCTTTGACCGATGAATCCCTATCATGTGGATCATCATGCGCTTCGCCGCGGCAGCTAGTTGAAATTTTTTCTCCGTCTGTGCGAAATTTTTTATTCCACCTGTTTTAAAATCGGAACACGATTTATTTTTCGCACAAAAGTTCACTAGAATAATCTCAGCACGAAATCCGACATGCATATAAAGAACATTTGTCATATAGAAGATGAAGTAACATCTATAATGCATCAGCACGAATAAAAATATCATAAAAGATTAATTCCATCAGAAATTCAGCGTTAATAGATAATTCGTAACATGACGAAGATTTATTATAAACTATCTTCATATAGAACTTTCGAGAAATCTTTATTAACTAAAGCTTTATACTTTTGAAATACACTGCCATACACATATAATTCTGGATGTAATTTCATACGTGACTATCGCAATGTTTGGCTCGTATCCAATGATACATACACAATAGTCACACATAGGTACACGTCAATTATTACGTCAATGGTTCCCCTTAATCATTGAGGATATACTCAGTAATTGCCCAGTATAGCAATATTAGTGCCCTTCGTCATCGAATGTGTCACGAGTGATCACATGCTCCAACAGGCTTCAATAAGCATGATGTCTTAGTAAACACAGTTACCAAAGATATTCTTGGTTTCAGATATTTTCCAACCGGAAAATAATACTCACTTACTTACCTCAAATATCGATTTTTTTCAATATAAATCATGTAAATATATCTATATAATTTCATTAGGAAATTCGTTCGGGTATTAATAACAATTATTTTTGAAACTTATGCAAAGTATTATCGCAAAAAAAAATTAATTGGTCAATTATGTCATCAAAAGTTACTTTAATATAATTTCCCTCTCTCTCTCTCTAACCATTTTTAAAATATTTGATTCTAAAATAAAATATTTATTTCAATTTATTCATATTATATTATATAAATAAATTTTAAATAA
>NW_021853600.1:1671113-1694956 GCF_003651465.1 Formica exsecta | reverse complement strand
ATAATAAATTTTATTTTATATTATATTTCGCGTAACTTCCGCATTCATAAATATATATTTACTTATATTCCGGAAAAAAGCCAAATTAAAGGCGATACGGCTAATTAAAATTTTATTTTACATCTTGTTCTCTTACATATAAATACACACACACACACACACACACACACACACACTCAAGAATTGCTGTTGAAATCAGAGATGTCATTTCTGTATATAAATGAATAATAATATTGCATTATTTGATATGTATCGAAATCTAAATTAGCTAACCGCCGCAATTAAAGATTTATAATCGTTACATATATTAATGCAATATAACAATAAATAATTTAATAAAGAACGTTTGAGATCTTTATTTGTTCTTTTCTTCCGTGACAAAATCAAGTATAAACCAAGTATGCACAAAAAAAGATTTTTGTTATATGTCGTGTAGTTGGTTATATTAATCATTATTAATCTTCAAGTTTAATTTTTTGTTTTAATTGTAATGTAGATGGCTTGATAATTATAAAGTCAGTAGCGATGTGTTGCATTTAAAATGCAGCGCAATTTTAGCATGTTTTTTTTAAATAAAAGCAATTATGGTAGCAATTTAAAAAAAACAAAATATTCAGAAAGATTATGATATGATACAATTTCATATAAATAAATTTGTTGTGTACGAAACACACATATAACACACAGGTCAATGTCGCTCGTTTTTATTAATTTATCGCAGTCGCAATATTGGAAGAATATTTCTCATTTTAATTATAATTGAAATTTTATCATCGGTTTTCTTTGTCATAAAAAATAATTGATTTTATATTGCTGCTTTGCATCTAGAAAGTTTTTCAATTTTTATATTCTATATCTGTCATTATTTTGTGTGAACAGTATAGCGTTCTTCAATTTATAAAAAATAATAAATAACATGAGTAAAATTATATCTAGAAAGATATAAAACAAAATTTTTTTTACTTTAATTAAAAATTAGTTGATAAGTTATAACGAAAAAGACAATATTCATGCAGTTGTATTTTTTTTTCTAGGTATGGAAAAGGAAAAATCGCTTCTCGACCTGCAGAAATACGCGCACTATATCACAGTGCTGTTACGCTATCTCTTTCTGAAGACTTTCTAAGCTTTCGGGTAACTATGTTAAGCAAATGCTATTGTGTACTTTTGCACGAGATACGGTTACATGACCCTGTAATGAACGATTGACATGAACGATTCTGAGGGGAGTTCATAGTTCGCAGATAGAATCTAGATGCACAATTCGAAACAAAACTCGATTGGCCCAAGTATAGTTCGATTCAATCAGCATTGTACCCCATTTACGATGTTCTTCGGTTAAGATCATTACTTTTACGAGGGGTCGATCCCTCTAATGGCTGCCGCAAATTACGATCTGGACGCATTTAGACTTGCGCTAGGCAAAATTCTATGCCATTATCGCATCATAAAACAGTTCGCGATACAATGACTTAAATCACTTTGAATTTTATCATAAATATCTATCATAAACAAATTCCAAATTAATAAAATTTTATCACACAAACTTTATTCTAATTAATTATTATTATATATTAACTGATCATATGAATATAATACACTAAAATATCCATAACTTTATCATTAATTGTATACTCGAATTCTTTTCAATCATTCAAAGCAGATAAATAAGCTAAAAAGAAGCCAGTGAGCTAATCAAAATAAGATGGCTGCATATTAAATAAAAATGTCTATATTATTCTCTTAAAAAATTGTGCATTATAAAACGTATAAATTACAATAATTTGCTATGTGTATAGAGAAAGAAAGTACTTTCTTTAAAAAAATATATATATGATAATTAATGATTTATCCTATTTAGAATTTTTTACAATAGAATGACGAGATCCACATAGGATTTTTGTTTATAACACCTGTGGTATTCGTACGACATCGCGACGCTGATGAAGTTAGAGCGAGAAACCGACTAGAGCAGAAGAAGACGATAAAACGAGTCGCTAGGCGGTCTTATTTGCACAACATGTATATTTAATTTACCCGTGCATATACATGTCTGTCGTTTTTCCATCCTCCAGCAACCTACGCTCTCGCTCTGCCACCACTAACCTCCCCGACGGCTCGATGCGCAAAACTTTTAGGGATTGCGCGCGTTCGCCTGAATATATTTGCATGCTCCACTTTTCCCGCGTTTTTATTCGCCGTCAGAAATTTGCGGTCCCCGAGCCGCGGCTGGCCGTCGCATTGCGAGCTCTTGGTCGTGTAAATTCGTTGCGACACCTTAAGACCATTTTGCGCGATTTTATTGCGCGATAGTCATATCTTTTAAATCATCCAATATGAAAATAAAGTAAGTCATGTAAACAGCATTCTTTCAAATGATTATTTGTACCGATAAATGATACAAGTCTGTTTTCTACTTTCATTCACATTAAACCATGATAAATTATTCGATAAAATATATGGAATAAATTTTGAATGAGATTCTACACGTTTAATTTTACGTATAGTTCGATATTATATTGCACAAAATATATATAAATTAAATTCAATCTGCAGAGCCTTCATTCAATTATTTTATATTTCTTCCGAAAATTGCGCGTCGAGTTTTGTATATATCCAGATAATGTTAAAGGAACATACTTCAACAATAGAGCAACGTTTTTATTTTTACACCGAGCAAGCATAATTACTTTTTGCATGTTGGATGCCGGCGAGCGAGTCGCTTGATAACGCGGCGCATCGTCGGAGCGGCACGTTCGCGTCTTAGTTAGCAGAGTCGGCGCGTGCTCGCGTTTGGTTTATTAAAAAGAAGAAACGTGATCACGAGGATTTCGCGCAAGCTGTATCGCGCTGTTTCTGCACGCGCAAGTATTTGGTTACACGCGTATTGTCGGACGACAAGCAATAAGCCCGTGCATGATATTCCATCGAAGACTGGAAAAGTTGTAGACAAAATGACGAACTAACATGATTTTACGAAAAAGCGTTTGATTAAGTATAACTTATGTATGAGTATGATTAAATATACCCTAATACTATGCGAAAATGAGCTTTATTTTAATATTAAAACGAAGTTGCACCAAACAAGTACAATATAGCTTTATTTCTGTACTTATTAGCTTTTTAAGTATTTTAAATTAGATTAAAATGTAAATCTCTTCATCAGTTTATGTAAATCATTGTTAATATCATATGGAATATAAGTCTTTTAGAGGACAAAGTTTTGCTCTTCAAAATCTTCATAACAGACGTAATCAAGTGAAAATTCTTGACATACATAGTCCGGTGAGAAAGACGAGAAACAATTCAATTATACGCGAACACGCGGCGTTGGATTTTCCCGCGCGGATTTTGCTCGGAAATTTCGAAAAGCTCCTTCCACGTCCTTTATTTGTCGGTATAACGATGTTGAACGGGCCGTCGACCCGCTGCACCATGTATTCAGTTAATGAAAACATTGTCCTGCCCACACGACATACACATACTTACACACAGGTTGCCCGCGTGCACGCGGTTAGCTTGTCACACACGATCTCCACCGCATCGCGGTGCAACGATGCAGCAGTGTCTGCGTTTTGCGGAGACCGTACGTCGTATATCTTTAGGGATAGTTGTAAAGGTTCGTGTCTGCCTTTTGCTAACCGCTTCGTATCTCTTCTCATACAAAATATCGTAAAATCAAACCGATCATATCGTTGGAACAACTTCTTTTCAATTTGTAGATCTCCGCATATAATTTTAGATCTTTTTTTAAACTGTTGCAATTTACAGGAAATGCATTCGTCATATTAGAATGTTTCGAAAATATTTTTGGTTGCCGAAGCATCAGGACTATACCATTAACAAAATTATAATGTTTTGAAATCAATAATAAATGCCTGAAATATAAGAGATTCTAAAGTTTTATGTGAATTTTAAAGGAAAGAAAAAAACGTTGTGTCTTAAATTAACGCAAACCTGATATGGTGATTGCAATAACATATGGCGGTCTATATATTATTACTTTTCCTCTCTGATATATATGTCAACCTATATAATATACGAGAACAAAAACGGACACGCGTTCGTTGTTGAACATCGCAGCATTGTTTAGTGTCCCTATGCAATGCACTATGCAAGCATCGCGACGCATTAAAATGATGCAATGCATACATAATATATACGCGCATGTCATATACATGTAGCTGTCGGTAAATCATCGTGTGATAAAGCGAAAAGGTTAACACAGTAATAAGAATGCTGGAATCGAAAGCTGCTATTGCAATCTGTGAGATATCAAATGTATAGATCATAATTAAATATGAAAAATATTATTTAAGAGTAACTCTAAAAATTTTTTTTTTGCTTTATAATTTCTATAATTAAATTTATTGAGCCGAAATTAAAAAAAAGTTATAAATATCAGATTTGAGATATAAATATCAGTTATAAAATTGTTAGACTTACAGTATCTTCAAAGCTGCAATTTTATTCGAATAATGCATTCCGTGCGAAAATGCAAACGTATCTTAACTCTCCCTCCTATGTGTCATCTCGATACAAAACGTAACAACACCGATCTCAAAGCAAAACCTGTGCACTTCGCGCGTTGTGAATATTATTGCGTCAATATTTTTTAATTCTCACGATAGAGTGTATGGCAGATACGGTACCTACAACTTTTGTGTTCGGCGTTTATCCCGATCTAACGACTTACCTAAGAAGGGGAACCCCTCTATTCTCAACTTGTTCTCGCGCGAGTTTCTCTCCACGCACGTCGCTTTCTGTCGAGTTCTCTCCGTGATTCAAAAGCGACACGACTAAAGCGCTGTCAAACACGCTCTCGCGCGAGTATGAGCGGGTGACGAAGCAATCTCTATGTCGACAAACGACCGTAATCATTGTCAAAAGAGTAATAGACAGAGGGTACGAGAGAACGAAAGAAAGAGAGAGAGAGAGAGAGAGAGAGCGAGAGAGAGAGAGAGAGAATAAGACGGTGCGAGACGTACGCGTATAACAAGGTGCGCGGGGAGCGATGTGTGGTTCAGGAGTATACAGAGACACCGATAACGATGTCGTTACGTACGCACAGGCGTGACGACTGATTAGGATCGCTTGTACGTTTCTTACTCGCCGTTACTAATCGCGGGTCAACGATGTTAGCCGCCGCGGTCTTTCGGAAGAACGAAAGAGCCGGTGCGTCGCGACGCAAAGGCGCCTGGAGGAATCTTCTCCGAGAGGAAAAGACATCATCTTAAAGTAATTACAGCATTTTGCTGAATTCGTGTAACCTCTAATGATGATCTATGTTCTCTAGTGATAAATATATACTCGAAAAACACTTGTATAATATATGAGTCACATCCACATTTAAAACAAGTACAAAATCATAACATGATTACTTAAAATAATATAAAACTAGAATATTTATACTATTTTCTGTGTAAGTTAAAACTGATTCTAATAAAGACACAAAAAATTTATATAACATAGTGTGTATGAAAATTTTTATGCATAAAATATAAAAATTTGAACGCTTACAAAACATATGATTCTCAAGTAAATTCGTTCGACTTGAATTAAAATTTCGTAATTTCTAATCACATTAATAATCAATTGTAATTTTTACATATTCTCGAGCTTTTCTTGCCCCTCTCTTGCGCGAAATTTAGATTTGATGAACGGGCGTAGTGCGCATTAGAAAAGTAATGCGTGCGCGAAGGGGCAGGTAAACCGGCGGGTTAAATATTAAAAGGCGCATGAATAAGCGCGATAGTGCTCGTATCTTAGCGCTCGGCTGCCACCCGGTGCATACATATTCATGTCTCTTTGCTCTAGCCGCGCCTCGGTGGCACCTCGAGCACCTCTTCCGTCCAGCACCCCTGTGTCCCGATCTGCTACCCCTCCCTTCCTCCTCGTCCGCCACCCACACGTACATGGTTACATACCTATCGTGCCCAGAAGACGATTGCCAGGCGAGTTGCCGGCAGCGGATGCTATCGTCGTGAAAACACGTGGAGCGGCCCGGAAATTTATGTCGAATTCACGGAAGTATTTTACATCGCTAGGTCACGTGCGTCCCGTTTTCTTACTTTTACTTTTTTCTTTTTTGTTCATAAACGATAACAGAACATTACATAAATATCGAAAATGTGTATTCTGAGCAACAATAGCTACTCTGTAATATATCGTAACAACTGCATTAAAGAGAATCATCGATGTTCTTGGTACAACGAGATTCAGTTAATTAAAATTGGAGATTTATTTTAAAGATATTTATCGTTAAGAATTTTATAGAGGACAGTCATTATAACTCTTTTGTCAAACTTTTTAGATACTTATAAAAAATTTTTTAGTTCTATTTTTTTCAGATATTACACAACTAATGAGGGATCCTCGATCTGTTAAAATAGTTTTTTTTTCGAGGTTGTTGCAATAGCGTGAATAAATCTGTTTGACGTTCGATAAAGCGGAAACCGATATAGAACGTGAGTTTTGACAATGGGTTCTCTCTCGAGCTGAGCCCGAAAAGAAACGCCTCTCTTCGCGTCGATTTCGCTCGCAGATACGCTCGATTCCGATCACGACGACTGTATGGGATTAGACTGATGAGATCCACGATTTGTTAATTAGACGAACATCGAGGAGGCCCTGTTTGTCTCTAACAGTACATTGTCGTGCTTGGCGAAAGCCGCTAACGATTCTTCCGCGTCGATTTAAATACGAGAGATAGATCCGCGAAGGACGTCAAGTCTGATCGATAATCGCGCGTGCACGCTATATCCCCTTATCCATCTGGATTTATCTAAATGTTAGAGATATAATATGTCACCCTATCGCATTCGCTGTCGCTACACGGCGATCAGAAAATAAATCCTGATGTTGAAACTGATAATTGTTAGTCGATGTTACTATCGCTTTGTTAGCTGTGTTTAGTATTCAAAATAAAAACTAGATGCATTTGTATTTAAGAAAACTCTCGGCGAGACTTCAACAATCTCCGACAGAACTTCAATTCTAGTTTGTTGCATATTGAAATTCTGTTACATCTTTCATTCATTAAAGTACTTTAAAATATTATATATATATTATTATACTCTATATATATATCCTTTGGGGAAAAATGATATAATTTTGTAAGATATACGCGATATTATGAAGTTCGCGGTAATGCATCTGCGTGAACGATATTTTGTCTTGTAAAAGGTCTCTGAAACTTAGAATGCGTTACTAACATAGTTTATGGTTGCTTTGACATCTCTCTGCGGAAAATAAAAAGCAATCTTGTGGAAAATGTAATAGTACGTAAGAATATAACATTTGAAGCTGTTGTTAATGGACAAAATGTGAATGTTTAAACATTCAGATTTCGCGTATCATTAAATTTAAATTGATTTGAATCATAGAAAAAGAAAATAATTTTCAAATATTTCATGCAATTTTCCGACTCTATTTATTAAAGACCGATAATGCGCGCGATGCCGTTCGACAAAACGGATTTTATTCGAGCCATCATAATATTTACATAGAGATCAAATTAACAGACGATAAAAAAAAGTTCATCAAAACAAAACATTGTTTATAAATAAACGAGCTCTCGCGTTCGATAGATCCCGGAATATTTGATACTATATGGAGGTCCCAAAGATAGAAAAAAACATCTGCCTGATGTATATTCAGCGAAATGTTCGCTCGGCAATAGCGGAATATTTTTGTGACACACATTTCGCGAGCAAATCTTTTAAACGGGATGGAAACGACGTGCTAGATTTTACGACGGCATAACCGGAATGCTGCTTTGCTGCCGGGAATAGAAAATACATCTCAGGAATGAAAATCGTTTCGCGAGCGAATACTTACGCTGGCAATGAAGCGAAAATTTCTAGCACCGATTATGTTACTCGCAATCTGTGTATTAAAGCTAGCTTGACGATCCAGATATAACCCTAATAAAATGCTTGTTTAACTCAGTTTAAGAAAATTTTCAAGAATTTCATTTTACATAGTAAGTATATATAACGCTGTCTGAAAATCCTTTTATATTTCTACATAAAATATTTTTAAATTCCTGTAAAAGCTTTAAGCAAATTAAAGTTAATAAAAAAAAAAAAAAAATGGCTCCGAGATGTATATATTTTATCTTACTTTACATTTATATATTTACTGACACATTGTGGGCGTAAAACTTTACTCCGCAATATCTCTTTTCGCCAAGTTTATCGTTGGCGACGCAATTATTCACATGCCGTTAATTTTTACACGTATACATTAATTTCTAAAAGGTCTCTGAAACTTAGAATGCGTTACTAACATAGTTTATGGTTGCTTTGACATCTCTCTGCGGAAAATAAAAAGCAATCTTGTGGAAAATGTAATAGTACGTAAGAATATAACATTTGAAGCTGTTGTTAATGGACAAAATGTGAATGTTTAAACATTCAGATTTCGCGTATCATTAAATTTAAATTGATTTGAATCATAGAAAAAGAAAATAATTTTCAAATATTTCATGCAATTTTCCGACTCTATTTATTAAAGACCGATAATGCGCGCGATGCCGTTCGACAAAACGGATTTTATTCGAGCCATCATAATATTTACATAGAGATCAAATTAACAGACGATAAAAAAAAGTTCATCAAAACAAAACATTGTTTATAAATAAACGAGCTCTCGCGTTCGATAGATCCCGGAATATTTGATACTATATGGAGGTCCCAAAGATAGAAAAAAACATCTGCCTGATGTATATTCAGCGAAATGTTCGCTCGGCAATAGCGGAATATTTTTGTGACACACATTTCGCGAGCAAATCTTTTAAACGGGATGGAAACGACGTGCTAGATTTTACGACGGCATAACCGGAATGCTGCTTTGCTGCCGGGAATAGAAAATACATCTCAGGAATGAAAATCGTTTCGCGAGCGAATACTTACGCTGGCAATGAAGCGAAAATTTCTAGCACCGATTATGTTACTCGCAATCTGTGTATTAAAGCTAGCTTGACGATCCAGATATAACCCTAATAAAATGCTTGTTTAACTCAGTTTAAGAAAATTTTCAAGAATTTCATTTTACATAGTAAGTATATATAACGCTGTCTGAAAATCCTTTTATATTTCTACATAAAATATTTTTAAATTCCTGTAAAAGCTTTAAGCAAATTAAAGTTAATAAAAAAAAAAAAAAAATGGCTCCGAGATGTATATATTTTATCTTACTTTACATTTATATATTTACTGACACATTGTGGGCGTAAAACTTTACTCCGCAATATCTCTTTTCGCCAAGTTTATCGTTGGCGACGCAATTATTCACATGCCGTTAATTTTTACACGTATACATTAATTTCTGCACGCAGAGACGCCCGTGGTCTGTTTAGCAATAACGTTCGTTTCCACTTGCGTTCTGCGCAAAGTGGGATTACATTATCTTGATACACGTTTTTCGACGTGGCGTAATTAATACCCGGTGTACTCAGCACGGTGGGTATATCGTCGTGTCGCGACGGATATAACGTGCCGTCGTCGTCGTTGGTCTCGTGTGTTCAGCTGCCCGCGCTTTCGTGAGCCTTGAAGAGTGTCATGAAACGAATGTAAAGCTCGCTGAAAAGCTTGATAGCGATAACGATGGAGGGCAAAGCGGAGCGTACCGAATCGCCTCGCACAGATTACACGGCTCTGTAGCAAAATGGAAACTTTTATATATAAAAGCTTTCTTCATCATTAATTTCATATAACACACAGCAGCGCTGATTATGAAAGTAACGTCCATTTTCATGTATCACGCAATAAATTTTTGCAAAAGGACGCAGTTACATAAACCTTTGAATTCCACCTCGTATAAAATATTTGACATTTTCATCATATTGTGAAAATTATTCTTATTTATATAATAACGTTACAATCTTACTAATCTGACAAATCTGTATGAAGCTGTATCTATTGTATTTCTCTCTCTCTCTCTCTCTTAGATAAAATTTATAAAGAATGTAATAAGTTATGATATTAATATTTTAAGATCGGTTTTAAAAGTTTTTTGTTTAGCTTGCTACATAAAAAATTAAATAATTACAAAATTGACAATAGTCCTTATAAATATTTCAATATTTCACAATCATCTAAATCAGCTACGTAATAGAAAAATTATTAAACTCAATAATCCATATTTTTTTTTCATTACTTTCAAGTTATATTTATTCAAGTTATATATATAAAAATTTTCCTTATCTCCCTGTCTCTTTCTCGACAGTGTAAAAACATGCGCACAAGTTTCCAGAAAAGTACATTACGCCGCAACATTAAATGGATCGATCTCGACATCGAATGCAAAACTGCAATTAATAATCTGATTCTCGTCGTGTACGTCGTTCGAAAAAGGCAAAAGAAGGGAACAGGAAATTATCAAATCCGCGATGCATTCGCGATTCTGGGCAATGATTGATTGCTGGTGTCGCACGGCGCCGCAGAATGAACAAGGTCGCGCGGCGGCAACTCCGGTGCAAAAAAGAACTCGCATGCAAATTTTCCGGGCGAGCGAGTGAGCGAGGGTGATCGCGAGGTGCATGTAATTCTCCTGGAATTCCGATTAAAACGACACAGTTTTATCCCGTGCGGGCGAAATTGGCCGGTGGATTTTGCCGTTTCGATTGACGACCGTGTGCCTTTTATTATAATTGCAGTTGGCACGGGATCGTCATTCGACGAGGACATGGGAAAATAGCCGTATATACATAGAAAATTGTAATCAGAGAGTTTTAGCCGGAAACAGAATGCGACAAAGTACATACCAATTGTATACTTTGATCGGATAAATTCTTGCGATCCTACAAAATTATTTGCGGATTTTCGATGCAATTTTGATGCTCTTTATCTACTTTACGCATGAGTGTTCTTAAAATTTATTTAATTAATTGTTCTTTATACACATCTATATAATCTATATTATTAAGCTAATGATTGGAACTGCTGTCCTAAATAATTAATAATATAAAAAAAGCAGCTGCAGTTTAATAATATGTTAATATTTCCAACTAAAAATCTGAATGTGTAGCATTATACAAATTATATAAATTGCATATTATGCAAATTGCAGAACATTTGACAATAGGAGAGTTTACATAAGTATCTGTTATTTGTGTTATAATTGAACGATGATATATATTCCCTCGCGTGTAATTACTGAATAACGACAAAGTAAATAATCGATCCTTTGTTAATTATAAATTTGTGCACCCAAAGGATTTCGATAAAAAATGGCTCACTAATCGTTCGCAAAATACCGGGCCGATATAGTACATTGAATGGGTAAAACTGAAGATCGCTCCCCCAAATGGGCCGATTGCGTGCGCTTTAAAAGAAAATGTATTTCTGACGATAACAAGAAACAATATACATATAACTTAACACTGCTACTATTAACCCTTCGCATTCCCATGCGACTACGTGGCGAACGCGATACGGGGAATGTCCGCGCTGTTTTTCGTATGAAAATGATAAATCTTACTACGCACGACAGTGTAATACTTCATCACTGTCCATTCATATGCATGGTATAAAACAAATGCCTAAGTATAGATAACATTGCAATTAAATACTAATTAGAAGTTTCCTGTGCGAGAACAAATGCTTATTGCCATATTTTAATACAAGCTATTTTACATAAAAAATGCAGAACTTGCAGAATTTAAATAAAAATTATTATTTGAGAAAGAAAAAAATATATATATTAAAACAACTAGAGCGCATTATAAGAAAAGTATATGCTCGAAAAAAAAATATATTTTCGTGCAACATTCTTTCCATATCTAATATTTAAATATTTAATGATTATTGATAATTACATTTTCATAAATGTCGGATATCTTTACATGAGAGAATCATACTGTGTATTTATGAGGAATTTCTATTACATTGGTTAAGTTCGGTTCGATTTACCATCAATGAAATTAAATCAAATTAAAGTTAAAATAATCGCAGATATGCGCATATAATTACATATGAATATTTGCATTTAGATTGTAATTTATTGTGAATGTGCATTATATAATTTATATTTAAACATGGTTGAGAAAAATAATTATTCATGCATATCTCATTATCTTTATGTACATTTGTTAAATACAATATCTGCTTGGTCATTATTATTAATCACCATTATTTAATTCTTCTTGAAATCTATATTTTGTTTTTTCTTTTATATAATTTCTTTTACTTCACATTTCTTTTACTTCAAAAAAGATAAAAAATTCTTAAGAAAATGGATTGCGTCATTTACTTGTAGAAGGATCGCACAAACTGATCGGGACTCTTCAGAGAAATGTAATTTAGTTGGTTGAGGAAAAAAAGAGAACTATGCGAAAGAAAATTCTTAATCCTCGATAAGTATCCTTTCTTAATCACGAATCGATGTACAATTGATTGTCACGAGCAATGTCTCGAACTTTGCCACAATGATTAAAATAAGTTCACGAAATGTTACATTCGACATAAAAAATTTATATATAATCTTTTTTCAATCTTGGAAAACAACCTTTTTATTTTATATCAGAATGTAATCAATTTAATGTCTTACATCAGAATATAATAAATTATAAAATAAAGAAAAAGAAAGTTGGAAATATTAGTAAGTTTTATATTTCTTTTCTTCTATTTTTAAACAAAAATTCTAAATAAGTTATTAATTTATAATTGATGTAATAATAATATAACTTTTAATTATTTTATATCGAATTCGCCGAATCTGAATAAAAATCTACAGAGATTCTAAAATCGTCGTATTTGACTCGCAATATTTTTTCCTCCTGTGTTTTTCTCGCGAGCCCGTAATTCAAGTAGCAACCGCATCGTTTAGAGCTCGACGACGGTAGGCGCGTCTTTATCCCGGAAGTTCAAAGAAAACGCCGTAAATAGTGGATTGCGAGACCATAACAAACTCGAATGGTACATTTCGCATTTATCAAAGAGCCCTCGTTCTCCAGCTTTCGCATTACCGAGCTTAGAGGCGCCCGAGATGTTTCTTGTAATCCGTCGTTTCCTACACCATCCCCCGCCCTCTTTTACTCGTGCCCCCTTGTGTCCCCTCTCTACACTGTTCGACCTCTACGCAGTCACCCCCGTTAACCGCCCTCGCAGGATAATGCCGAAAGAGAAAGAGACTTCAAACGGAATACTGTGTGTGTACCTCCATTCTGATATAAATAACAATCTGTGAAGCTATATTGATTTTGAACAGACGAGATGCACCGATGAAAAGTTTCGAAATGTATCGTGTTAGAAAAATACGGAGCGTTTCAAAGAAGATATTCTTCGGCGGAAAAATTGTCTTTCCATAAGAGAAATGGGAGATGAAACTTGCTTGAGCAAGAGAGTCTCGCGCAAAAGCTAATTGCCGGGAAATCCTTAGATCCCTCCAATACGTCATCTTACCAAAGAAAACTCGGCTTTGAATTACGTTAAATATTGTATATACGTATCAAGAAAATAAAACTTTTAAAAATGCCTTATTGAAACACTCTATACATTCCACTCTGAAAAGGTAGCCTTTCAGAACTTCTTTCCGAGATGGAAGAAAACGTGTCGCGGGCGGATGCGACGAATGTGTTGGGAAATTGTATGAGAACTTTTGCACTATCGGGACTAAATAAATAGAGCGTGAGTGAAATATTGGCAACGGGCGCACGAAACGAAAGAGGCACGCGGCATTGACATCGATTGTCGTGGGACAACGGGGGTATCAAAAAATACTGCGCACGCGAATCGGAGAATACAAATTTAAGTGTGCATGTGTGTGTCTATGTGTGTATGTTTCAGAATCTAACAATAAGTAATATTCTGAACCCTTAAATTTATTCTTTACGTGAACAAAATACTTTTGAGCTTGAAGTAAATTTAGACTTACAAAAAGATAATCACATTATAATCGTATTAAAAATAAAGTGTATTTGATTACCCAAAAATCTATTCGATATCCGAAAAAATAATCGCGCAAATTTAAATTTTAATGAACAATAGAAAATGAATTTCTTTCACAATAGCGCATTTCCGCTTGATTAAAAAGCACTATAGTAAGGGTACATCATACTTTACGATATAACCCGCTGAATATTTAAGTTGTTTTTTTCATCATCCTCTGATTAATGCATTCTGCCCATCGATCAACGATCCGCGTATCTTTCCGCGTCCCGACGTCGGGCGTCGTGAGGTTCCACGTCGTTTCTGTGCGAACGTGCACCTGTTTAACAGCGTATATTCCTCAAGACCGTACACACGTCGGCACGACACCCGCCTAGTCCCGCGCAAAACTCTGAATCATCGGCGACCGGTGGCCATTTTTCAAAGTTACCCGAGCCATGCTGTATTAATAACCAGCGGCTTCGTGCCGTGCACGAGCGGCGATAACAACGAGAACAAAGAAGTCGAAGGGGTGGATTTCAATCTGTACGCCGACACGGGGTT
Source organism: Formica exsecta (assembly GCF_003651465.1). Taxonomy (NCBI): domain Eukaryota; kingdom Metazoa; phylum Arthropoda; class Insecta; order Hymenoptera; family Formicidae; genus Formica; species Formica exsecta. Next base: position 1,680,521 of record NW_021853600.1, on the reverse strand, counting down.
ACCGAGTCTCGTGATCGTGGCCCTAGGTAGCTACTCGATAATATTCCAAGCCATTAGAAGCTCTCGGCGATACACAGGCCCCCTCGAATCCTCGAGGTAATCGTCGCCTGAAGCGCGTCCATGTCGCTACGATTCTGCGTAATTATTTTGTCATCGGATCTTAGCTTAGGGCTTAGACAATATCGTTGCGATTATAGTCGCAATTTGACGGTAAATCGATTAAAAGACATCGAGTAATTAATATGAATGTTTATCAATTGATGCATGCAATTTTCAAGTTTATTGATTCTTGCGATGTTGATTCTATTAAATGTATGTGTACTTATTTGAATATGTAATATCGTTGATTATTATTCATTTTCGCTATTTAATTGTTCGCTAATTAAAATAAATATTCTCTCTCTCTCTGTCCCTTTATCTCTCTATGTTTTTATAGCTGTCATGCAAATATATTTCATGATATGTTATAGGTAAATGTATTGGAAAACAGAGATTTTAACCGAATTCAACCAAAACTTAAAAAGAGAGTTTATTAATAATTGATATGCGCGAATGTTATCATCTTTAGAATCTATATATATAATTTATTTCGGAAAAAGATGTGTTTATAAAGATAAAAAGATATAGAAGTCTAAAGATGTATTAATCTTGCGGATGTGATATACGGATACAAAACTATGATTTATTTCATGGATCCGAAATTATGAGAATATAAAACGATGGCAGCATTCACTATAGTTTTTTATTACTCGAAACATCTTTAATATTACTCAACCGTTCGGCTTTCTCATCTATCTCTCGGACAGAATTCCAGATCTCGCTGTCAGTTTATCCATCTGTTGTTAAGATGGATGTTACAGACGTCTATATTGAGGTCAAACAAACCATAATAGTATCGCTTTTACCCACTATACTGCATTTATTTTTTTAACCTCCTAATGTCCTAATGGATATAACCTATGGATATTATCTTTTTGCATAAAAAAATGTTATATCTCAAAATATTATTAGAGATAAATAATGAAAAAGTGAGGATCTTTAAAATCTTACTGGTGTCACTGTGATAGCAATATAAATAATACAATATACTCAATAAAGCTCTTAAAGCTTTTTGAAAGATATAAATATAAATTTCTTTTTTCAAACAAAATATCATTCTTTGCATTTTTTGTTTTTATTTAAATGACAAAATTTTTTGTATTTTCATCTCCATAACGCAATCTCAGATAATTGTCCTCTGCGATAATAAGAAAGTAAAATCAAGATTAATTCAAAATTACGGGTAATTGTGATTCTGAGTTTTCTGAGACACATTAATGTTTGATGATGTATCTATGCAGACTGCAACCTGCAAGCATTTTTACTGACCTTACGCGGCAAAAACACGCGCGCGCGACTTGCTCGTGACTTGGCCGTGAGAAACGATTAGGCGAGGGAAAAAAATGATCAGGTATAAGGATAATGAGTGGCTGGCGAAATGAGAATAGCAGAAGCCGCGGCGCGAATGGGCGCATACTTGTGCCATAATTTTCGGGACGAATTAAGATTCTTCGGTGGTACCGAATAATGGAAGTTTCGGGCTGAGATACTCAAGATGAATAGAGGTGTCGGATGCTGGTGGACATATTATTGAAAAAATCACTGCGTATGATCTTTCTTTAATACTTTTATATATACAAGAAGTGCATGCAATTTAATTCGTTCGAAGGTATAATGAAAGATTCTAAAAATAATTTAAAAAGAAAACAAGATCCTTAATAATCGCAAGAATAAAAAATGTAAAAATATTACATTATAACAATCTATTGTCAAGCGCGTGCTGTTGAAATCAACATTTAAAAATTTAGATATAAATAATAGTTTTTTAATCGATTATACATGTATTAATTCACGACGATTCATGAATTACCTTTACATGATATCTATATTTTTAGGATATTAATACATATATATTATATATATACAAGAGATTTTATATTCAGACATAGTAAATGGAAATATCTAATATTTATTCATGAAATTATCACATTAAGTGATATTATTATTATACTAACAAGTAAATTTATTTAAATTCGCGAATCGATGAATAATTGATTATATATAGGATTTAATACCATTATATGATGATATCTCGTCTATTGATTAGTTAACTTAATTTATTAATCCATTATGAAGTAATCCGTTCTCTAAAAATTATTTCTGTATATTGTAAGCGATGACATATTTTAATTTCATTTAAAAGATTTACGATAATATCATTATGCACACGATTTCATATTTAATTATATTCTATCAAAAATGAATCAATCAATGTTGATAACGATTATTCAAACGATTATTAATTTGCTATTTTTATCAAAAAGAAATCATTTATGGCGCTTTATTTTAATCGTAAAAAGTTCTATAGAGTTATAATAAACACAAATTTCCTCAAAAATATTTTATTGAAAAAAATAAATAATACAAAATTAAATATTAAAAATAAAAATACAACTTGAAAAAACTTTAAAATTTAGGTTAACTAGATATAAAGAATGTCAATTTTTGTTTCATCTTTAGGAAAAGTCATGTACAATACATATATTTTTAATAGTCAGCATAATAGCGTCCACTTTTTACACCAGTATGAATCGTCGAAAATGATATTTGTGAACGTACTGATTCGGCTTATCAAATCTTCGATCTCGAAATAAAGAGAACGTGCCGCGGAATTCCGGCGACGAGACAGTCTGCAATCTTAATAATTTTCATTCCGTCAACGACATTCGATAATGAGCAGCCGAAGGTATATTTACCGCAACAGTCCCCTTCTAACGACGATTGTCCATCCCCTCGGGCCTTCGACCGATAAATAACTTCCTTTTTCCAGGCCGTCGCTTTAAACCGCGACGAGAAAACGAATAGAGGAGAATCAGAGAACGCGGCGTTTTAATTTCCACCAATTAGAAATAATTGCGATTAATTATCTCGAACAAGAGAGAGTGAGAGAGAGAGAGAGAGAGAGAGAGAGAGGGAGAGCGAAAGAGAGAGGTAACATCTGTTTAAAGGACGTCGGCTGCCTAGCAGAAGGAATAATTGAATCGCCCGAAGTTCCGACTTCGACAATGAGTGTTTCGTTTCACCTGAAACGAGCTTTCTTCCGCCGCCAGCGTCGGCGGCGGCGGGCAAAGCTCGACGCGCTGTTGGTCTTTTGTTCCGGCGGAGCTTTCAATTAATAGCCGAAGCATGCGATCTGCCGGAGTAGCCACTGAAAATAAGGAATCTCGCAGATAAAAGAAGCCGCGATGTCTCGCTCCATCGGCCTTTCTTCGCATCGAAGAAATGTGAAATCGTGATAATAAAATTTTTAATTCCAAATTGATTAATTAAATTTAATGATAGCAAAAAATTTTTATTTGTTCTGTCATTCTGTGTAACTTAAGATTATATTATAGATATTATTGCATTGCAATGTTTAAATGGTTTTGTAAAATTTCAGTATAAGTAAAAAAAAAAAAAAAAAAAAATTATAAACACATTTTTCATACACAGAATTATTATATCATATATTTTAATTACATCATTTATTATTTTTCCAATATAATCGTGATTTTCGTTCATTCTTTTTCAAGAAAAAATTAATGCTGAATATAGATTCATAAAAAAGAAACGCATTTATAAAACAGACGCACTCTAATTCGACCAAAATCGATTGCTAAGAAAATATCGAAATACGTAAAAGTCTTTTAGAATGAATCATTGTTCTCAATAACTTTAGTTGGATTTGTAATTATGTTTTTATATTTGGAATAATAATTAATGTCTTTAAATAACGCTATGATTGATAATAGGCTATTGATTCTTCTGTAGTATCAAAATTTTATCAATATTTTGGAACACAACGTTGCGAGAGAAAAGTAAAGTTCTAGTATAGACACATCGCGATGTACATCGCGTGTACTTCTGTATACGTATAAATTCACTGAGGACGCTTCGGCGCGCAGGATGCTGGGGTACGCGCATGGGAATAAATCAGGTGCCTATTGATTTTGAGCCATACAATCTGTTTCCCAGTTCGCTGCCTCTCGGTTGCTACTATGGGAATATCGAAGATGCCACCGCCGTATTTCTCGCCCGATTCGCAACGAAGGGTGTCGATTTTAGATTTTACAGACCGCTTCGCCGCGTTCGGGCGGATCCAGCAATCCTCGATATTGAAACGCTATGTTAGCTGACTATAGGTTTCAAGCGATTCAATACAAACTTACAGGCTAATTCCGCGCAAGCCATTTTCAGCAATACTTGGTAATTTTACGTAGGAAATAAATAAGAATTTGCATAAACGAGTGATACAATATTATATTGGGTTGAACGAAAAGTTCGTGCCGTTTTTTCGGTCTTCATCTCTTAGTAAAAAACTGAACAAACTTTCCGTTCAACCCAATAGTTCGTTCCATAGGTTTTCGAATAACCGTCAATAGCCACACTTTTCGGTACATTTGAAATTAGTTATTAACTGGTTTATTTCAAAACCTATGGAGCGAAATACAATCATTTTGACCTCATTTGAAAAATAATTTAATATCGAACAAAAAGTTTCCTATAAATATGGGTCGAACAATGCTTCCTTAAAAAGTTAGCGCCCAAAAACCTGTGAAATCACGGTTATTTTTTACATTTTTACAAATATCAGGGAAAGTGTGCATCTTTCAACAAAAAGTATCGAAGCAAAAGTTGTAGAGAATTAAATTATCTTTCAAATGAGATCAAAGTTATTGTAGTTCGTTCCATAGGTTTTCGAATAACCGTCAATAGCCGAAAAAACACTTTTCGGTACATTTAAAATTGGTTATTAACTGGTTTATTTCAAAACCTATGGAGCGAAATACAATCATTTTGACCTCATTTGAAAGATAATTTAATTTCGAAGAAAAAGTTTCCTATATATATGGGTCGAAAAATGCTTCTTTAAAAAGTTAGCGCCCAAAAACCTCTGAAATCACAGTTATTTTTTACATTTTTACAAATATCAGGGAAAGTATGCGTTTTTTAACAAAAAGTACCGAAACAAAAGTTGTAGAGAATTAAATTATCTTTCAAATGAGGTCAAAATGATTGTATTTCGCTCCATAGGTTTTGAAATAAACCAGTTAATATCCAATGTCAAATGTACCGAAAAGTTTTTTTTCGGCTATTGACGGTTATTTGAAAACCTATGGAACGAACTACAATAACTTTGGTCTCATTTGAAAGATAATTTAATTCCGAAGAAAAAGTTTCCTATATACATGGATCGAAAAATGCTTCTTTAAAAAGTTAGCGCCCAAGAACCTCTGAAATCACGGTTATTTTTTACATTTTTACAAATATCAGGGAAAGTATGCGTTTTTTAACAAAAAGTACCAAAATAAAAGTTGTAGAGAATTAAATTATCTTTCAAATGAGATTAAAGTTATTGTATTGGGTTGAACGGAAAGTTCGTGCCGTTTTTTCGGTCTTCATCTCTTTGTAAAAAACGGAACGAACTTTCCGTTCAACCCAATATAAGGTGCACTTTATTATCAGAATATTTCGTTGCCTATTCACTATATTATCAGTGTTTACTGCAAAATATCTATTGTGTAATTGTTATATATACATAGAGGGGAATAGGATGATATATATAAGATAAAAAAACACACATATAAATTTAATATCGATGCCTAATTTCAAGTATGAGCGAAGCATAAGATGAGAAGAGAAGATGGAGCCGTTTTGACAAATCGACTTTATGAATATTAATATCGCGATAGGTGTGGAGAGACATATTGTAATAATTATGCATCCCATATGCTATGGCGAAAATGTGGAGAAAAGAGCGAAGAACGACGAAGAGAATTACCATACGACGATAATTATTCTCATCGCGTAGCACAAACGGTAGATAAATCAATATATGTTATTAAGAATTATTTCAACAAGAATTTATTGCCAAACTGAATTTATATCAATGTTTCGAGAGACTAATGAGTAATAAAAGATTATTAAAAATATAATTCGGGTATTATAAGTTTAATTATTACAACTTAAAGAAACACAAAGAAAAAGAATAACTCTCGTCGATTTTTTAGCGTTTTACAATGAATATCGAAATTCATTGTCAACATCAGATGTAAAAACATTATCACTGTTTCCATTAATGCCATATATATAAACTAATTATCCACATTAATACTAAGGTTTCGATATAGGTTATAACATGTTTTAAAATGCTGCTTATATTTCCCTTATAACACGTTCGCTCCCAGTCCTTGGTCGGAGATAATCGTTATAATTCAACAGATAGAGATCGTTGAGAATTGAAATGCTCGATAATAAATCCCTCGCGCTCTATTCAAGCGTTTATAAAAATTTAATTTGCTTCCATCGCCTACTTGAAAGATTTATCAATTTTTTCCTCGATGCTACCGCGCGCACGATCACCTTACTAGTAGAATCGCCATGATTGTTATTACATGATTACGGTGTAACGGGGAAATCGATGAGCGCTCCTCGGCAATCGATAATAAAATCCCAAACAGGAATTTCTGCCTTCTTGATCGCCGCGCAAGATTATCCTCGTGATACATATATTCCCGTAATATATACAAGTATTACTTTATTTCATTTCATAGCTAAGACTGCGAAATATAATGCTTGGAGAATAAAATCCGCAAATTCTCTATGTTTTATTTACACATGTAACTACATACGTAAACGTCAAAATATCTATGTTTCAAATATACAAACATTTCACAAACTTGTTGCGGCTAAGGCTATTCACGTACCAAAATCTGAATCCATAAGCTATACAAGAGCAATTCACAAGTTGAACTTAAAATTGACCAACACATTAAAGCGGTAGTAGAAACAACAATATTAACTTAGCATTATAATGTTTAGCACTATAATGCTTAGCACTGTAATATTTAGTACTATATAATGCTTAGAATTTTAATGTTTAGCTATATTAAAATAATTTTTCGAATAATTACATATATAACGATTTCACACATAATAAATTACCAGAATATAAATTTAAGGAATAATAGAAAATAAAGTTTTTTACCCGAAGAGAATATATCTCGCAAATAATCAAAGCTTATTTAAAAACAAAAATACATATTTATAAGACAAAAATTTTTTAAATGACTTAAATTGAATAAAAGATAAAACTTAATGATCTTCATCTCCTTTAGCCAGACACACATTAAAAGAATAACAAGTATTAACATTTCTCAACACAAAAGATACATCGAAACAAAAACTTAATGTGAATGCTTTTATCGTTTCGTGAAATATCTATATTAAGAAACGCCATGGCAGAAAGATCGATATCTAGGTATGTAAAAAGTATATTACGGTATCTAGAGAGCTACTTGAATTCATCAATTTAAACTGGTTGTTACCCGCCGACGCAACAACAGTAACAACGACGATGACGACGACGCGATGGCGACAGGATGACACAACGGGTACGGAGAAGGACGAAGGTGTCGAAAAAGAGGCGAGTAGGAAGGGCCGGAGCCTCTCGGATTCCACGACCTCGGCTGCACCGGCAGATGCGGCGGATCTACGTACGTCGTACGTCCGCACGTATGCCGCATACAACGTCGCGCTGGTGCAGCCAAGGGGAAGAATAAGGTAGGCGTGTCGCGGCCGCGTTACGTGCGTGCATGTACACGACAAAGAGAGATACGCAGGCATAAGCCGGCTTATTACGCGTCGCCGCGGGTTACAAACACGCCGAATAATGGCCGTGGCTTCGTGCGGCGGAGCGGGCGGGATATATGTGTGTATGTGTGTGTGCATGTGCGCTCCGGTATCGTATTAAATTATAATAATTCCGGCGCGAATTATTAGACCGACCGGGAGGAGGAGAGAAAGAGAAAAGCGTACCGGGGGCCCGGCTGGCTGGTTACGCACTTTCTACGTACCGTCGCGGCACCAGTTGCGGCCCAGGTGCGTCGCGCCGGGAGTTCCCCGACGTTTGTTAACAAATATTTTAAGCCGTAATCAGACACCCCCGTTGACTATGTGAATTGTCGATGGGATTGTGCCACTAAAAGAAATCGACGGATAGGATTTCCAGAAAAAATTTTATCGGATGGAGATCCGGCGCATGGATGTATATTCTTTATTTTTACAAAGTAATTAACAAATGGAAAAAGAAAAGCATTTTTTAATTTTTTTGAAATTTTTCGATGGAAAAGGGGATTTAAGTAATAAAATTTACATCATAAATTTTTAGAATTTGAGATTTATTTCACACATTACACTAAAAATGATATATATTGTATATCTTCAAGATTCAAATATCCTTCATCTTTGCCAAAAAATTTCTATGGAAGATAAAATTAATCACATAAACGTTATATAACATAATGGAGAAAACATACTCAATAAATTAAACTTTAAAAAAATGCTCTCTTTCCTCTTTCGTTTTGCTTTGTAAATAAATAAATAAATTCTCCAAATTATATATATATATATAATTAAAGCTGTCTCTTTAATGCAAATAAATTCTCTCCGAAAGAAATATCTTCAGTATGGCTAAATGATAATTTCTGGAAAATATGAAAACAAAAATTTCCGTGCACGCGCAGTGCAAGATGATTCATTATTAATGCTCTAACATTCGCTTCGAGAGAAACCTATTACCGCTATTTCGTTTCTATTGCATAATGCATTTTGCTCACAAGATGATGTTACATTCGGCGAACACGCAGCGTGCTATACGTCGCGATAATTCTCCGAATTAAATTGCAAATGCCGACGTATTCCCAAGCAGCGTGATATATGGCGACGGGTTAATTTGATTCATCTAGGTTGTAAATATATCTTTCTTCCGACCAACCCGCCCTGCACACTTCTGCACGATTAACAATGCGCATGCGGTAGATGAAAGCGCATTCATACACACATCCGCAACAAAATATTACATGAATTATAAACCGGTATGTATATCATTATTCTTCGCCAACTCGCAAACGTCAATCACAACAAATTTTTATCGACTGTAACTTTATTCAGCTAAAATTAGGCGTCAGTTGACACTTTTTTAAAAATAAAGTTAATTGTTGATATATAAAAAAATTAATAAATAATTAAATATATATAAAAATAATTGTACTTTAATTATTTGCGAAGATTTTATGATCACAAATTTAGAATACGCGAAATGATCATTCTCGCGTTTAAGAAAGACGTTTGTTAAAACTGAAACTGCGACGAACCTAGGAGGCCTAATTACACCGTCGAACGCGAAGAAATCGAGAACCCCGATATACTTGCTGACGATCGAGTTTCCGTATCTTTCGTGTCGGGGGAATAGCTACCAGGAGCCAATTATGGTTTCCTTCGTCATTGTCGAGCTCGGAAAGGCTCGCATTACCAGTGCGGGGAAGAGCG
>NW_021853600.1:1635977-1663052 GCF_003651465.1 Formica exsecta | reverse complement strand
TCCGCACGTATGCCGCATACAACGTCGCGCTGGTGCAGCCAAGGGGAAGAATAAGGTAGGCGTGTCGCGGCCGCGTTACGTGCGTGCATGTACACGACAAAGAGAGATACGCAGGCATAAGCCGGCTTATTACGCGTCGCCGCGGGTTACAAACACGCCGAATAATGGCCGTGGCTTCGTGCGGCGGAGCGGGCGGGATATATGTGTGTATGTGTGTGTGCATGTGCGCTCCGGTATCGTATTAAATTATAATAATTCCGGCGCGAATTATTAGACCGAGGAGGAGGAGAGAAAGAGAAAAGCGTACCGGGGGCCCGGCTGGCTGGTTACGCACTTTCTACGTACCGTCGCGGCACCAGTTGCGGCCCAGGTGCGTCGCGCCGGGAGTTCCCCGACGTTTGTTAACAAATATTTTAAGCCGTAATCAGACACCCCCGTTGACTATGTGAATTGTCGATGGGATTGTGCCACTAAAAGAAATCGACGGATAGGATTTCCAGAAAAAATTTTATCGGATGGAGATCCGGCGCATGGATGTATATTCTTTATTTTTACAAAGTAATTAACAAATGGAAAAAGAAAAGCATATTTTAATTTTTTTGAAATTTTTCGATGGAAAAGGGGATTTAAGTAATAAAATTTACATCATAAATTTTTAGAATTTGAGATTTATTTCACACATTACACTAAAAATGATATATATTGTATATCTTCAAGATTCAAATATCCTTCATCTTTGCCAAAAAATTTCTATGGAAGATAAAATTAATCACATAAACGTTATATAACATAATGGAGAAAACATACTCAATAAATTAAACTTTAAAAAAATGCTCTCTTTCCTCTTTCGTTTTGCTTTGTAAATAAATAAATAAATTCTCCAAATTATATATATATATATAATTAAAGCTGTCTCTTTAATGCAAATAAATTCTCTCCGAAAGAAATATCTTCAGTATGGCTAAATGATAATTTCTGGAAAATATGAAAACAAAAATTTCCGTGCACGCGCAGTGCAAGATGATTCATTATTAATGCTCTAACATTCGCTTCGAGAGAAACCTATTACCGCTATTTCGTTTCTATTGCATAATGCATTTTGCTCACAAGATGATGTTACATTCGGCGAACACGCAGCGTGCTATACGTCGCGATAATTCTCCGAATTAAATTGCAAATGCCGACGTATTCCCAAGCAGCGTGATATATGGCGACGGGTTAATTTGATTCATCTAGGTTGTAAATATATCTTTCTTCCGACCAACCCGCCCTGCACACTTCTGCACGATTAACAATGCGCATGCGGTAGATGAAAGCGCATTCATACACACATCCGCAACAAAATATTACATGAATTATAAACCGGTATGTATATCATTATTCTTCGCCAACTCGCAAACGTCAATCACAACAAATTTTTATCGACTGTAACTTTATTCAGCTAAAATTAGGCGTCAGTTGACACTTTTTTAAAAATAAAGTTAATTGTTGATATATAAAAAAATTAATAAATAATTAAATATATATAAAAATAATTGTACTTTAATTATTTGCGAAGATTTTATGATCACAAATTTAGAATACGCGAAATGATCATTCTCGCGTTTAAGAAAGACGTTTGTTAAAACTGAAACTGCGACGAACCTAGGAGGCCTAATTACACCGTCGAACGCGAAGAAATCGAGAACCCCGATATACTTGCTGACGATCGAGTTTCCGTATCTTTCGTGTCGGGGGAATAGCTACCAGGAGCCAATTATGGTTTCCTTCGTCATAAGAGCGGCTCAAGAAAAATGCGATAGTGAGAATCGTCTCGTATACTTGCGGAGGGTTGAAACTATTTCGTGCGGGCATTGTGTCCGATGACGAGTATGACAGGCACGTAAACGACGCGTTTCCGGTCTACGCACCGACAGATGCTGATACGCATACGTCTCTATGGGGTCTGGCAAGAGCTACGAGCGAGGGACGGACGAGGTAGGCGTGCCGGCAATAGGCACGTATACTTTATACTTATGAAGACATAGCGGAATTAATAAGGTTGCTGCGTTATATTACAGGGATCGAGAATGCGACGCGGTTAGTGTCCGTCCTGATAATTCTCTCTTCGTTCGTTTTTATTATTTTTATTTATCTCTTTCTATATTTATTTTTATCAATATAATTTGCTCCCTTCTCCATTCGCATATTTTTCATGATACTTTATTTCAATATTTATTGACGAATAGAAATGCAAGATATGTAGGCAAATTAAAAAAATATATCTGTGCTATAAGTGTAATAAATAAATTAAATGATCATATTTATATTTCATTGTACAACTCATTACAAAATTATTACTGCGTAACAGCTCAAAAGTTAGATTTTTTCTTTAACAAACGTAATTTACTATTTTTTAATATTTTATAAACAGTAATTATAAAGAGAGAGAGTTATTCATTCTAATAATTGATATTATTTTTCACATATGTATACTTTTTGTAAAACATTGTTATAACTCAAAAATAAAGATAAATTAAAATAATGTTTATATAACATTTCTAACTTGGAATAACCTTTTGCATGAGCTGTTAAAATATTTTATGTTTCTTTTCCCAGTATTCCATAAAATGTTTTTACGATTTACTAACATGAATTTTAATGTTAATTGACTTTTGCAAATTAACTTGTAGTGGATTTATAAAGTATACAGTGATGATATATGCTATCATATTTTATACTGGTCTATTTTAAAGTACTATTATTCTGTACAAAAATAAAATATAATCTAAAATACAATCTACATGTAAATAGCGATCTCAAGAATTGTTGAACTTACTACTTACAGGACTTACACAAAATAATGGGATAATAAAATAGTATTTAATTAATTAATATAATAAATATAATTAATAACTAACACAGAATTTAAACAGTCAAATAATGTTACAAATTAAATGTAGCTAACGCGCGTGTACAGTAGACGCTAAAATTTGAAGAGTAGGTTAAGTATCGTATTAATTATATTAACAATTAAAAAAATAGTATCCATGTCAAGCGTTCGAAAAAAGAAATTAGCGACCGCTAGTTTCAGAAGCGTTGAGAAACGTGAGAAAGAATCAATCCGGTCCGATAATGTGAATGACCGACGATGCGTCAATATTGAAACGTCAGAGAAACGTTGTGTGCAAGCGTTCATGTATCATTTTGAGACTGACAACAGGACCGATAAAACTTTATCGTCCATTCTTAAGAGCGATGTCCGAGAAAGAAATATCAAAGAAAGAGAGTCGGATAAGAATGCTTTCCCACAAGACATACAACTCTCTTAAATTGTACCGTCGACAATTCGAAATTTTGTTTTACATTCGAGATACGCTGAAAATTGAAAAGATTTTTGGTAACTGGCGAATTATTAGAGATTTGCTAGTTCGCGAACGTGAATTTAGTCTCCAAATTTATCATACTAACAAGCTTTTAAGTAGGTAAGATCACGAACTCAAGACTTCGAGATTTATTATACTAGAAAGGTTTTTACTATAATATCTCTTTGATTAATAGGCTCATCTTGAGATTTATTACTTCCGGAAAGATTTCAGTAAGTAAATTTACGAGTATAAATTTGGGATTTTGAAATTTACGCGATACTTACAAATCTTTAAATACATGAGTTCATGATCATACATTTTTTATTCTGCAATTTGTTCATTTTATTATAATATGATTTATCTTAGATTTATCGTATAAGAATAATTTTAATTCATACTTCCAATTAGTATTTAAATTTTCTCAGAGAAAGATCTATTTTCTCAAATATGATGTATTAATTTATGAGATGAAGTTGAAAGAGAGAGATAGTACAAAAAAATTCTCTCTTTGTAGATATAATTTATAATATTTTATATAAGAAAATGTATTAATATATTATTATATCAGTTCGTTTTAATAATTCTGACAATAGCATTGAAGACAGTTCGTTCAATGATAGCAGATTATCAACAATTAATAAGTAATAAAAGAAATATCGTTTGTAATAAAGTAATATCATAATTAATGCACAATTATCAGATTCTCGTCAAAAAGTTTTTAATACTCGTTGCTCAATGATTTCATGAAATAAATATCGGTATCAAACTGTCGCCGATCGTTACGTTACCGAAATAGATCGATCAGCCAATACTCGATATCAACGATATCAACTTATCTCGACGAATACCGCAAAGATAAGGTCGCCTCGTGACTGCAGCTGCAGCAGATAATTATATTGTTCAAAGCTGAACAAATAATTCTCCCGTCGTTTCCGAATCTTTATACGAAGTATCCATAAAAAGCGATAACTGGCAGCTCTATTATCAAAGCAAACGTTTTTTTTATAATTGCCTTTCTTTGTATCAAATTGAAGAATTTTTATTTATATAAACTTGATATATAACTGATGGTCATTTGAAGTAGACATTATAAATATAAGTAAAATATTAAAGTATATAAGATATTAAAGAGTATCGCTATATAATTTTTATAGACTCATATTTATCTTCACCGTTCGTCTCTATATTTAATATCCAGTATTTCCTAATGCTGTCATCAGGAAACGATTTCGATTATCGGCAAAAACACATAGCGGATGCGAGGAGCGAATTTTCGATATTGAAGAAATTTCGTGGGCGGCAAAAGAGGAAAGGAGAAATGAGTTGATTTCAAATCAAGATAGTACTGAAAGCAAACGATACAGTCGCACGTTTTGCAATGAAAATAAATCAAGCCCAGGTTGGATCGACAGGGGAGTGATTTTCCTCTTCCCTCTCTCTTTCTTTTTTCCTCCATCTCTCGCATTAATAAAACACGAATGAGCAGCGAGGAATAATAATACGATTGACAGAATTATGGTTAATTGACATCTATCGATCGTTTACGATAATGGGCCAATTAAAAATTAGTGCTCTTGTCGGTTGTTTACGTCGCGCTGACGATTGCATTCACGCTCTCATGTATGCAGTTTGCATACGACGTCGCGCTACCGAATTTACGAAAATTCCGACGGCGGTCGCATTTACGATGCAAACTAATGCGTTGAAATTCCGCTCGGACTGTCATCCGTGGTTGTAATTTGGCTGGCGATTTTTTTGTTTCCCCCGAAAGTTATATAATGCCGATGAAAAAAAAAATTGAGAATATTTAAATTTCTTTTAGTTAAAGGATTTTCTGTCTTACTTTCCTATTATTAAATTTTATAAAAAAATTATATTAATATAATTCTCTCTATTAATATAATTTCTAAATATTTTATTAACATAAGAATAATTAATAATTATAATTATTTGAGATGGAGAAGATAATTTGGATTGTTAATTTGGAAGGCATAATATGCCTTATTTTTATCTCTATACATAATAATATAATCACATATTGAATTCTTCCAAAATCATTTTACAATTCAAATTACTCCCATTTCTAAATTAACAATCCAAATTATCTCCTCCATCTGAAATAATTATAATTATTTTTAATTATTCTTCTCTAATATAAAAACATATCACATAATATATAAAGCGAATTATCATTTAAAAGTTTTCCCAAATGAAGCGGTTTATAGTTAGGACAATGGCTTCTTATCGTGCGCCACAATACTAACGGCTGATTCTTATTTTGCATAAAAAAAGAAGCGCCTCCTGCACGATGCATGGATGCATATTTTTTTTACGGTCAGTTACTGAAGACATTAAAGTCGAAGGTATTTCGATGGGTGGGCATTGCGGCGCCGCACGTTGTCGCGCTAACAAGACGATCTTTATAGAAGGAAAGCGTTTCCCCAGTCACCAGTTAACGTCTTTGTCTTGTATTCCCGTGCCTGGTTTGTGAATATATTCATGAGGTAACCCGCGTATCGACCGGCACTCATCGAAACTTTCGGGAACACCATTTTGAATTGTAAGTGTAAAAGAACGCAGTTAAATATCGATAGTAGATACAAAAATACGCGACATTCATGGCAATGCTGCAAACCTGCGCGAATTTATTCGGGGTCGATCTATCTAACAATTTTCAGGTAATCAGCAATATACTGAAGAAAAAATAAAATCAGAAAATATTGCAAGAGAAGGCAAACATTCACGATAATTTGATTTAAGAATCAATATTTCGAATCAGAAACAACGAAACGATGTTTTGCTATTTAAAGACAAAAGAACAAATATCTTGTGCTGATATTCACTTTCATGCGCTTCACATTAAGACACCGGTTGTTCTGTCGTGTCAAGATATTGAATTAATCAAGAGAGAGAAATCGCTCTCATCGCGACTTCGCGGATGTGCATTATCGATACATCAGCGCGGTCTCGCTTGAACGCGTTCGCCGGCAAAGTACACCGGCGGGGCTTTAATGGAGGCTGCGTATATGCATATATAATATGTATAGCGGGAGGAGGGAGGGAGGGGGGGGGGAAAGGGTAGGATGTGTTTCACAGTGCCGCATCGCCCGGACGCACAATAAACCGATGTGTATTCGAAAGGGGCTTAACTAGACGAACTATTCCTGCGCAGTTTCTATTAGTAAATCACCCGCGCACTGCATGGCATAGATAACGACCCCATAGCGCAGCGACAACGCCTCTTCGACGGGGAGAGACTTAATTAAGTATATATTAATTAAAATCGCTTCCGCGCGCGCCCCTTCGCCAACGTCAACTATATACGCTTTGCTATAATGTTTCTCTCCACTTTATTCGTCTCCCCGCTCAGTTTGCTTGCATGCATGCTGTCGCATATTTGCGAAAATTAAATTTTGATCGCAACGTCTTTGGCATCAAAAGGTTCCAAATAAACATACAGAGAGAGAGGGAGAGAGAGAGAGAGAGAAAGAAAGAGAGATAGAGGGAGAACAGGGATTTATATATAATTTATATATACATATATTATAATAAGAAAAATATAGCAAAAAATGCGGAGAAAGATTATAGTATCTATCCTATTGCAAGATTTTCATATACGCGAATATATGTTAAGGAGATTTTCCTCTAACTATAACTTTTCTAAATATGATCTTTTACATTAAAGATTCTCGAAGTACACAATACATGGCTGAAAGTTCGGTTAATGTAATTACTCCGGTGCGAATGCTCCGAAAATATATTTCGCGACAACGAGTCAGTCGAAGTTATTCAAATTCGGCATATGGCCTCAAACAGACCAGTGAGTCTGAAAAGGTGTGGCAACGAAACGCCGGCGGCGATCTCGGATTTCGCGCCAATTATTCGGGCTTAATAAAAATATACGATACGGCGAACGTGCATAAAGGAGAATCGTCCGCCACCCGCAGCCCCCTTTCGCAAAATGCAACGTCAAGGAGACGAATCGGTGACACCGGAGGAGAGAGGCACCCTTGTTAACGTCATCCGTCTCCTTTTTTTCGGGGCAACCCTTTCTCTTCGTGCAGTTTAAATCCGGTTGGTCGCGTCGAATAATTTATAACGCGATCTTTTTCATCGACAAGACTCTAGTTAGTATTCTCTAGTTAGTATTAACCCTATCAACTAAAATGTTTATTTAATAAATTGAAGTATAAACTCAGTTCGTTTTACGACTCCGAGAAGATTCCGGCGTTTATAAAATTGTTGAATTGTTAAATTTTTGTCACGATACTTATCGTTAGATACAAAAGTAATTGCACGATTCGGATTTCATATCTATAGAAGATATATATAATAAAAATTTTGTTTATTGCTGTATCTTGACAATAATACATTTTCTGTTCTATTCGCGTACTGTGAGCTAGACATGGGGACTTTTGATCGACCGAGACGCCTGTATGCATCGAGCGATGTGTTCGAGTAAGTGACATTTCATGTTTCGGCTCGCAGAAGATTCGAACGGCACGCGGGACACGCTAATAGAAATATATTCGTTTGAAGGAGCACTCCCGTATACGTCCCGCTGCGCTTCGCTCGATCGTGCGTGACTATCGAGAGAAGATTCGAGTTTAATCTTGCGAGAAATTGTAGAAGTAGAGGCGTGTGCAGAATGGAAGTAGATGCGTGTACGCGTATGAATTGATATATGTATAATAAGCAGGATATTCTGCTTGAGGGAAAAACTATTATTATCTCGACAATGGGTCATGGAGGGAAGCTTCGAGATTATAGAAAGGAAATTTGAATTTTACCTTATAAAAAATTGTTAATGTAAAAAGACGCATGTGCATTATGAAAAGAAAGTCACGTATACATAGGAAGACGATGTACAAGCGTGATTAATATAATAAGCTAGAAAGAGGGGGAAAAAAAGTGTCTTGGCAATAATAAATGCACAGATGGATATTCTCATCTTGGATACTCATCAATCATATTTTCCGATTTATACTTTTTATACTTCCGGCAAAATTTTTCGCGCAAAAGTGTCGTCGGACGCCTGCAGCGGGTATGAACAACGCAATATGAACACAATGTTCATCATATCGTTACTCCTTTTTCTGTACCGCCTGTCGACGATAAATTAAATCGTGGTCGAGTGCCACGTACGTATTTTTCACGGAGCGCGTTATCGTATATGCTTGAGCGACTCTTGTCTCTCTCTCTCTCTTTCTCTCTTTGCTTCTTCGTTTTGCTTCGCGTTCCATCGTCTCTTCGCCTTATCGGAGACTCTTGGATTTTAATTTCGCCTTAGGGCGACAGCTCATCCTCCGATAAATAATGACCCATAGCCTCCACACGGTCGCCGAAACGTCCTCCGCGTCGCTTTTATCGGACCAAGTTTATTATGCACTGTCTTCCGCTGTTTAAATTTTCACGTATCAAAATATCAATCAAACAATTCTCTCTGTTTTGTGTTAGTGAGAACCTTTTATACATCTTTTATTTCGGCAACACATATGTTATAATGACAGATAGAAAATAATCTTACAAAAGATAGATGTCAATGCCCCGTATATTTATATAGCGATAAATATAGTTTGCTTTTAGAGATATCTATCGAGTTTGTAGCAGATAATTTCTCTGTTGGAGAACATTGCGCTTATTGTGAAATCAATATGAAATAGTTAGTAATTAACGCCGAGTACGATAATAATGATAATTCAATTGCGTATTTATCTTAAAATAATGTATTATATTCGGATATGTGTACGAAAATAGAAACTGTTATCATATATCAATTTTTATTTCATTATTTACATTATTTTCAAAATAAATATCTTAATTCTAATCTAATTGTGAATATTTAGATATTTATTTTGAAAATAATTTAAATAATGAAATAAAAATTGATATAACAGTTTCTATATTCTCATCCGTGAATAAAATACATTATAAATATGTATAAAACTTAGTATATTGATAATCATTTTCTTAAAACAAAGAAGCCTGAAAATATAATATCGAAATAAATCAGTCGAACAATTTTCTCTGGTGCGAAAAACAGCGTGTATCACGCTGTTATAAATCACACACGCACACCAGATAACGTAACAAATTGCTCGGCGTCGGGCCTGATGGAGAGCAGAATGGAAACGTGGATAAAAAGGACAGCGACTGAAGGAGGGCAAGGGATCGAACACCTTTATCGAACTATCGACGAGCCTCTCATACCGATTCCTGCGCGTGTAATTTCACGCCCAAATCGCGGAAGTTATGGCAATAGAGCTGGCGATACAAGCCATAAACGGGGTTGCCTGACCGTGAATGCACGTATAAATATATAGGTCTCCGGCGGGGTTTGGGGCCGGGTATTTTCTCTCTCTGGCGAGGCCTGGTCCCTTGAAAAACAAACAGTTAAAGCTAGGTGATCCCTCATTAAGTTGGCACTACTCCCGGGTCGTTCCCCTTTAATTCAAGTCGATTCCGGTGCCGCACATAGAGAGGGTCTCCAAAAGGACCTCGGATCCCTCAGGGCCCCGTCACATACGTACGCACATTCACGCGCAGGCAGATACGTTCGCAAGTTCGTGTGGTAGGACGAGAGTGAGATGTTAGCTATGCACAGAATCAACGTGTTCAATACGTGTCACTGCGTTGATGCGCACGCTGGCTGCAGAAACATGCGGCCTGGCTTACTGCACGCATGTGTTCATATTTCACGCGTGTACGAATGTTGTGAGCATAGCCGAGGATGTTATTACCGCAATCGACTGAGAACGTAAAGAAAAATTGTGCTCAACCTTTCTCTAAAATAGATCGTACCGCTTTTAGGAAGTTGTTTTCGACATTAATCTTTGGAAAATAGTAATTATTTTCCGAAGATTCGAGCTAATTTCCGCCAGTGCATGGATTCACGATAATTTGTTTACGAAACGCATGACCGAGATTTATTTTGTCTTGACAGAGAAAATATTTTATTTTAAATAACTCGAAGCTTTGTGAAACATAGGAGACTCATCAATTAATATAAATTATTAAGAGACAGATTTATAATTTCAGAAATAGAAAAGTATCGCCATTTATTTATTATCTTCTTGATAAAAAAATATCTCTGTAAAATGTAGCCATAATCTTTTGCATACTCGACAATACTAATCTAAATTTCTTGACTAAATAAAATATAAATCAAAACTTATATAATAAGTAAAATTTGAAATAATTTTTTATAACAAATCGTACACGTCATCAAGTTAATAGCTTTCCTACAAACGTCATGATTGTATAGTAATGATTATTCTCGAAGGTTCATAGCATCAAAGATCGTACGTAATTGCCGATGCCGCGCAATACTCGCAGCATAAGGAAAATGCCCGATAATGGAATTACATATAGAGAAGGGATTAGCGAAATCCCTCGAATGCAAAAGCTTATTCTATAATCTGTACAACATGCCCGCATCTTCGATGCGAATCACGAGCGAATAAACGAGCGTATCGCACCTAGATATACGATTTGATTAATTTTCCTTCTTTTTTTAAAGACGTTAATATTACTTTATATAATTTTTATTTACTTATATAAAACGCTACGAAATTTAAAGTTATAATCGATTTTTCTTCCAATTTTTTCTCTTTCATTTTTTTCACTCTTCTTTCTTTTCAAATTTTATAATTTTTTGTGATTAAAAATTTACTAATGTTGATATAAATATCGATTAAATGTAGCATTGACACTTTTTTTATTATTGTCATCGATTCATTATCCCGATTTATTCTATAGCTTCATTATCCCGATACAGCAATTATAAGTACAAATTCTTATCTGGCGCGAAATACATGCTGCAAATATGCATAAAGAAAAATCACCATTATCTCTTTTTTTTCTCTTCTCGTGTTTTTTCTTTCCACCTATGGTACGATGCTATCTATTCGCCAGTATGTTTGCCCGATCGAAGGTTTATATCTTCGCAGTACAAACGTAATATGAACAGTAAATGCAAATAACGCGATATACCACCGTCCATGCGGTAGGATTATAATGAAATAAATGCAGACGATTAAGGGAATATATTTAAATTAAGCGCCGTTATTGCTCGTGTAGCTATAGCTTGCTAGGTCAGCGATTCGATCTTCGTACATGTGCGCACACATATTCGTATGTATGATCAACACATAAATGCAAGCTCAATCCAGGTTACATTGTGTTAATGCTCGTTGTTTTTTGTTACAGATACGCGTCAACTTTGCGGGAAAAGAACGACAACGTGGAAAAATTACGTAAGTATACTCTGTACACACACATAATATATATATATATATATATATATATATATATATATATATATATATATATGTCTGCTAATTAGCCGATAACTGATAGCGGAAATAGCCGGGTAACGTTACTCGCGTCTGTATCATAGATCTAAGGTTATCTCCCTCTCTCGCCTCTTTGACGGAGAAACACAACACTGCATCTATGTATTACACACGCACAATATCCTCGAACAAAGAAAATTCTTCCCACGCTTGTATCACGCGAAATCGTACCTGCGAGTGCACTGAGAAATAGAGTAACTCACATGAACGACGTATAAAACATTTGCAGGAACATTTATTTTTTTCTTTAATAAGTTAATGATAAAATATTATTATTATTATTTAACATTGTTAACATTTTAATCAATTTTAAAATACCGTATATAAGATAAAGATTTAGGTACAAAGATTTAAATTCTGTTATATTTCGAAATATAAAAAAACTATGATTTCGCGATAATTTAAAACGTTCTTATTTTATAGCAAAAATAAATGATCTATATTATGACAATCTTTTTAATAAGCTTTTGTATATTTCAACATAATAAAATTAAGTATTAGGAGAAATATTTCCCAACTTAATTAAAAACTACAAGTTTTTTCTATATATTTTGTTCAAGTTATTTGTTTATAACCAAGCAGCATGACAAATATATTCTGTAATATTCTGAATCTCGAGAAACTGATCGAAAATGTCACTCTGTATAAAGAGTTATAGAAAATTGGTTCAATAAATTTAATCTTTCTAATCACACACATACACCCAATAAAACTGATAATCACGACTTATCGAGTGCACACTGAATGACTCTATCCAGCACTCTTCTTCTTTCAGGGACAAATTCATATCAAATAAAATTTCAGTTTCAAACCGTTAAGAAACTCCACAAAATAATTTTGTTTTGAAATATTTACTTAGAAAGCTATCTTGTGTGATTAGCTCTCTCCATCTCTCTTTTCACATTGTATTTTTCATTGAATAAATGAATTATTTATTGCTACACGTAATTTCATACTATTTAGATTTTTACAAAAAAATATGCTAATTTGATAGGACTGTAATTTCGATTTCAATTTAATTTACGATACCATGGATTAATATACTAAATTTTGCATTATTGAAATATCTTATCGATAAGAGTTTTCCACATCGCGTTCTCATTTTGATTCTTCCTTTTCGAATGTCTGCGCGCACAAAATTAGTCCGGTTCTCGAAGAAACGTGCACTAGCATTTAAGCGTCTTCGTTATGTCGGCATATTTTATGATGTTGTTCGTGTAACTGCCGTGTTTACGATTTTATTGAACCTGCTCATGCCGATATTGCCTGGTACGAGAAACGCGTCTAGTATTCTCGCGTGAAAAGAAAAACTTTATTGGCTCAATGGATTCTTGCACTTTTAATAATACTTCTAAGTGCGCATGAACCTGAATATCTAAATGTATGAATAAGATCCGACGTTTGAGTATAAATATGTTATCGCAAAGTCATTAATTATTCGAAAAAGATATAATTTATATAAATGATTCATTATAAATGAATCAGATATAATTAGATACACCAATTCTACAATCTTTAGAAAAGAGATAACAAATCTAAATAAAGAATTTTATATTTTGGTACTCTAAATTTATAATTTGAGAATTAAACTTACTTATTTAAATAATTGATAATTCTGATTGATAAATAAAGAAAAAATTCATTGTTGAAATTACCTATTATTATCTATATGAATATTGAAGAGCAAAGTTAATATTATACTGCACTCACTTTTTCATATGCTTTATACTTTAACTTCATGCATTATTTTATAATTTTATCCCTTCTTTCACTTGATTTTTCTGACCATTTATTAGAAGCATGGCTAAAGTTTCGGTTAAGTAAGTGTTTGAAGTTTTATACCATTCATTCGAATATTATGCTAAAGTTTTCAGATTATACTAACTCTAAGTATCCAAAATTGATGTTGACAGCTTAAAAGATATCTCTTTTTATAAAAGTTTTAACCTTTTGCTTTCAAAATATTTTTATCGTGACATTAAAAGCTATTACACTATTTTACATCGGAAGTTCACACTTCGAGTTTAATGTTTTCAAATAAAATTAAGAAGCATAATAATAAGACTCTAGCTCTTTGAGCCCAATTAACTTTGTCTTTGAAGGTAAACCGCCTGACATTTTGGTTGATATTCTTATCGTTAGTTATTTAGGGAATATAAGCTGGGAAGAGATAATAATGTGTATAAGAAATTAATACTCGTGATATATAAAAGCCATGTGACGTAAACATCTCGCTCCCTACGAAGTTATGTATTTTATGCTATATGATTAATCTTGTATTATAATATCATTAGGATTTTTTATTGTCAAATGCAATATATGTCGAGTAGTTTGTAAGAAAATTATTATAAATATTGATTTATAAACCAAATTTTATGTATATATGTATAAAAGATGAGGAAAAAAACTGCAAATATAAATACAATTATGTTACACTACTTGAGAATTAAGAAGAAAATTAGCAATTTAACGTGAAAAAATAAAATCGTATAAGACAACACTCGAATATGATGAGTTAATAAATGCGATCAGACTGGAAGTATTCAACACGATTTCGCAGAAAATATCCTCAATCATTTCATTATTTGTTGGAAGCGTGAAATTCTGCTCGTTTTCTCGTCGTCGGCATGAACCGTGAGACAGTCAATGGCGGCACGGAAGGTTAAAGGAAAATGCAGACCTCGGTTCGACAATAGGCCACCTACGGTCCCTTACGCCCCCGCTCGCTTTTTCTCTCCCTCTTTTTCTGTCGTCCCTTTTCGAATATACTCCGGAATCTCGACCGGACCAGCTGCCCTAATGCTGCGGAACTGACTGTAACACGCCGGCAATTGTCATGGTCTCGTGAACTGTAAAGCGCGCTAGGGAACACGCCACGAGCGAGTCTGTCCAGGTTTATGTTGCATCCTCGACTGTTGACATTTGCCACCGGACCCGGTGTTGTCCGGAATCGCCGGCACGAATCGTTTACATCGAGATAAAAACGGGATAAGATGGGTATATATATATTGTAGATATATAGAGGGAAGGACCGTGACAAGGATTTGGCTGTTCGGTTAATTAAGCAACAATAGAGGTCGATCATGAGAGACACACGACGAGGATTTATATTCGAGGTATCTTAGTGCAGATTTAATCTATTGGTCCGTAAAATTATTTCGAAAGATAATAAGGCAAATAGACAAAAGCATATTTTAAATTGTCTCTATTATCAAGTTTTATTTCTTCTACGAATTATTAAATTATATTTATCTTTCATATCTCTTTCTATATTTTATATTAAATATATGATTGTATTATTTTTATCGAATTTCGTATTTTATATAGATTTTAAACTTTCTTTTCCTTAACAATAATTCTTTTCCTAGCTTTATTATATTCTTCATCTCTCATCGGATTTCTCATCTTCCATAATTTGCCTGCGCTTGTTCGACTTTCAATTAAAATTAACTAGAATATAGAATTTGAATTCCTTAAATACTCGAGTTTTCCTTGATTCATCGCGTGAACTCTGATGGCCGTAGTTATCGAGGCGTTATCAGCTGTGCGAAACGGCGCCACAAATTCTGCACGACGTTTCGAGGCGCGTTTTCGGGCCGCCGCTGGATTAAAGCGTCATCGCGGTATCGTGTCACGGAGTACAACTGCGATCCTGCGAACGACCCTTCGGAGAATAAACTCCCTAGTATTTATGGACTTTTGGGATTAGCGGGGGCGAGGGAGCAAAGTAACCTTCGCGCACGAGAGCATCTCTTTTGTAAACTCGGTTACGAAACACCTCGGCGACGAGAACGAGAGGCGACCCTCTCCCTTTTCGCGATGTAGATCGCGATCTACCTTGTTTATGCGATAGTCTCGCATAAGGGGTGCTCTTTTGTCCGCGGTTGATTCTCGCCGGGAGATATTGTCGAATGAATTTCGGGGATGACGGCGATATATTTTGCACCCGGCTGCGGTTTTGCATGAACTTTACAAGCTCTTCCTGTCACGTACAATTTCGAAGACTTCGATAGCTTTTCGAAAACTTTCGAAGGCTTTTGATGTACTCACCGATACGATTTAACTTTGCTTGATTTAATGTGTACGAATACAAGAATTATACGTAAAGTTACGCGACATTTTTATAATGTATTTATAATATATTTATTTATGTTAGTCCTTCCCAAATTATGTATTCCAAAACAAGTATAAACAAAAAAAGTATTAATTTTTAATATTCAAATAAAACTGTTTGTTACAATTTAAACTGTCATATATTTTATATGACATGATGACATATTTTATATAATATTTTGTCTATTTTATTTTATTCTTAGAATTAATTATGTGTGCGCTTCGATTCTCTTTAATTACGTTCATTATATTTCGATTGTTTAATTATCGCTTTCTCTATTTTGTTAAAATAACGAAAATAACTTTTGTTAGTTCATTCAAAAGGTTAGATAAGTAAAGATGAGAAAAGTGAAGGTGAAGCGTAGTACACGTCAGCAGAAACTTCCCGATGTTTTCCACAGTTTTCGAGACAGGCGTGCGTTTAAATGCGAGAGTTTGCGACCTCTCCCTTGGATTGTTTTCCTTCGTCGTGGATAATTTCCCGTCTGCCACTTGCAACTCGCGCGGTAATTTATTGTAAACGCGAAGACGGACGCGCCGGTTTAAACGATTTTCCTGATACAGCGAACAGACGGACGAACAGACACGGAAACGTATTCCGTCGTGGCGTTAACGATTCATTACAAAAGTGTAAATTAGCGAAAATCGTATCTCGCCCGCGTATTGCTCATCGCCGGAAAGATGCGTTAAGGAAACATTAATTTTTTAATATTGATACATAACTAAAATGAGCCAGATTTTTCTGAAAAATGTGTGTGTATATGCAATATGCATACTTTTTATTAATTGTAAACAAGCATCACACATACACAATTAAAATGTTTTGGAAATTATGTATTATTCTGGCTGTTAATAAGATAAAATCTTATCTTTATGAACAAATTACGGATTTTCTTATTTCAATAGAATTCTATTCTAAGACTGAGAGGAAATATTGATTAAATATTAGAAAACTGAGACAAGAATGCTATTTATAATTAAATTTTTGGCAAGGAAAGATTTCAATTTAACCGTAATTTACCATATAATTGACAAATGTTAATTTTAGGGCATTTTATATCATGATATAATCATATTAGTTATTTTAAATTAGATTCGTCTATTTATTGTTAACAAAACGAGGATAAATTTGTGCATCATAAACAAGTTGTCCTTTTAATCTGTTTATTGTAGACGATTTCGATATTTCAAGAAGTATTTGAATTAGTAACTTGAACATGAAGTAAGATTGTAGAACAAGATGAACTTGTAAATGTATATCTCATTTTGTTAAGAGCAAAATGTATCGTATTTGTATATGAAAGGCAAATATTTTTATAATGGAAACAATATACTTCATTTCGCATTCGTATGATCGATGAAATAGTATACAGTTACGTTGTTTTGATTTTATAACCAATAATATTGAAAAAAAATATCTATCAATAATAGTTAGATAAAAAAATAGAATATGAATTTGTATTCAATATTGTATGAAAGAAAATTTTGTGTATGTGTCAAAAATTAATTTAGAATTCATCATAATTTCATAGCGTTATTATGAGAAGCATTCCATGTATTTCTTTGTAAAGTTTCATTGTAGATATTGTTAAATTCATCATGTTAGCCAATCAATTTTACCTCTTCAAATATTTTTTATAGATAATAAGTATTATATATGATACGAAGAAGGAATATTTAAGAATCGAAAATATTGATATGATATAATAATTGGATATGATAATAAAAAAGCATCATAGAAAAGATATTTTAAAAATTCAAAATGATGAATGATAAATATCAAAAACATTTTTCATATTATATATTCTAATTGCGCTATCTCTCTCTCGAATAAGCAACTGAATCATATTATATTAAGATATTATTATTCATTTTCTTTTTAACTATTTTATACATATACACAATTTTAATATATATTTTTGTTTGCATTATTTTTATTATCAATTATTAATTAAATATATTATATATAATCTTTATTATTTATATCGTATCATTTTTCCTTCTTTAATTTATAATAGTACTTACTTGGTGACGTAGTACTGAAAGAATGAAGGATGGAGCACAAGTTGTGTATGTAGGGACTACGTGTGTATATGTTGTCCTTGTAACGGCGTGGACCTGGTAATTGCTGCCAAACAAACAATAAATATAAATTCTAAAACATTTATTTTCTTATACATAGCAGTATCCGGTATCAATGATTAAATAACAAGAATTTACTCACATCATCTCAAAATTAAGTCGAAGAAAATGAATTCACTGAGCGAAAGCGTCCGTTTGACACGAATTGAATGCGAAGTCACGATTCCGCGTTGTAAGCGTTGTAAATCGCACACGTGATATCGGATTATCTCGATCGCGAACCACAACTAATACTCTCTCGGTGCGATAACTACGAATTTGCCGAAAACTTTGCGGCATTGTGCAATTTCGAACTTTATCGCAACTTCCAAATAGCTATTTTATAAGTTTCAATAACCGTTAATGTTAAAAGCGCCGAAGGACGCCATCTTTGACTGTGTTACAGTTAGAGTTTTTGATGTTCGCAATGATATCTCATCTTTAATATAAAGACAGATCTTTTTCGACCAAGATCTGTGCTCGAACAAATTCGAAGAAAAAGAAAGAAGGGGAAATGCGAGAAAGCACTGGATCTCACAATATCGCGTGATATGTGCTATATTCTTGTTCCGAGAATTCGTCTTCCGTTCACGCACCAGTGTTTCTGTGTGAGTGTTAACCGATAAATTTTCTACCTCGTCAGATTATCGACGCGACTCGGATTGTTAGATAACCAATCATATAACGCGTATCGTTGCGAAGACTCCCTATGAGCTTGGTCGCGCAGAAATAACACGATCGCAAACGGTGAAACTGACTTTCAAGTTGGTCGCGACAAAAATTCCACGAAACGCGTTTATACGAGCCGTGTAGTTAGAAAGAGACGCGCGCGCGCGGCATCGCGAGGAGAGAGTATCTTCAGCAACTTGAAGGTAGGCAGGGGAGGGGTGATTCGACGCGACTGGTAGGATACGCAGGGACGAGGTGAGCCGAGAACGACCGATCGCGCGGTAGTGGGGGAAGCCGCCGCCGTCGCCGTTGCTCGGCTGGTATGGTGGGGGGGGGGGAGACGCTCACTCGTTCCCTGCGCTCACTCAGTTCCTCCGTCGCTGTCGTAGGGAGTGTGTCGTCGTTTTATAGGGAACGTATCGTCGCGCGTTGCCGTTCCCTTCGTAGTCGCGTCGCGACGGGTGTTACGCTCGCGCTTCTAAGACGCTTAATTACGCTCTTGGACGGCGTCCACGCCATCGTCGCCGTTCGTTTTGCCGCGAAATTCCGTTATGGAGACTCGCAACTTTCGTGCGATACGGTGAAGCGCCACGGGCGCTATCGCGCGATCGACTTCAGTGTGTACGAATACGCAGTGAAACTAGCGTCTTTCCGGCGCGCCGTGAAGTTCTCAATTGCACGATATCGCGAAGTGGTGCGTAACTTGATCATCCCGGTATCTGTTTCGTTCCTGGAATCCGCTGAAGGAGATACTTGGAGAGGAAGGACCGATAGAGGAGAACTTAACGGAATACGCAGCCGGAGATTGCAGCCGTCGGCAGATCGTGCCACGGCTAAGATCGCTCAACTAATATCTGTGTCAGCATCGCTCGGCGAGTTTCCGAATTCCTGGAAATCCCGAGGGGATATAACGAGACCCGCGCGGATCTCGACAGTGTGTTTCGTGTGACAGTGACAGTTTGGTTTTGTTTCGGTTTCTGATTTTTGTGCGATGTGCTACCGTCCCACCGTTCTCCGTATCTTCTATCTCGTAAGTACCACAAATCAACGGCCTTCGATTCTCGATCGGCTGTACTTCCGCGATCGCTTCTCCCATTTTTGTTCGGAAACGACAGTTGCGGTTCGATTTCGGAGATGCGCGGATATGCGTATCAAAGTAAACCACCCCATCGACCGATACCGATCGAAATTGAAACGAGCTTCAATTTAGAGCGACGGAACGGAATGCGGCGGTTTGAAGTATCGAGCGCACGAAATTTTTGTATTCTGTGAACCTGTGATGAAAGTGAAAAATGCGAAAGCTCTGTTCGAAGTCGGAGTGCATTGATTGGAAATTAATTTGTTAACGTGAATTCGCGTACGTTTTGGAAAAAACCATACCAATCTTGGACGTTGCTCGATCGCCGAAGTACAACCGTCGATTTTTCGTGTTTTAATGAAAAATTAAAACGAGGAATCTTTTGCCGATGTCATTTCGCAGTGATAGAGGTTGTGATTTTTAGAAAAAGATGCATCGGCAAAAGAATGTTATTGGTGGAAAATCGAGGAATTGTTTTTTTTATTACAATAAATCGTGCAAATCTTACCACGGCTTTTGCGATTTTTTTTCGTTGACGTATAAAATCTTATAAGTGAAACGCACGCGGATATAATACGAACATGAAAATTATTGTTACATGCATTTGTGATGCAAATTTTATAACCCGAAAATTGTTGCATAACAATCGTGTGTGAGAAGTGGGTTGGTGAAGATTCGTCATAACAATCATGTGTTCAATTTAATTCCGTAATCAGCAATGAAAATAAATACAGAGAATTATAAACAAATTTCATGCATCATGTCCGAGGATCAAACTGTTTCAATCGCGAATGTGTGTTTGTATTTTTACCTCGCTTTTTTGCGCGAAAATAGTATTTCGTATTCGAACTGTATTCACAGTTAACTGAAGTTATATTTTTGTTTTAAGAAAAATTTATAAATGAGCATTGAAATAATAAGAAACTTTGAAAACGTTAGCGAGCATATTTTTAAATACGTTTCTATCTATTTTTAAATATGTGATATGTTTAGATAAAATCGATATAATTAATAACAAACGCATAAAGAGGACAATATTTTTAAACATGCAAACTTTTTAATGTTTTAAGTTATTTAAATGATGGTGTGTGCATGAAAGATTAAATATCGATATAAATTATAATATCTGAAAGATATCAAAAATGGACTTTTAACGCTATAAAAATACAATTTGCGTAAATAGGTATAGTTTAAAGGTAGATGTAACAAATATAAAACACGCAAATTTCATAATATCAATATAAGCTTGAATATGCTGCAACAAACAATGGAAATCAAATCTGGAAAATGCTAATTACGTAAATTTAATTCCGTTTCATTTAAAAATGCGATTGTTAGCTGTTTGCTTTTGTGTTGCATAAGCAAAATTTACGCGAATAATAAGCGTTAAAGCATATGAAATATTATGATATTAAAAGAGTATAACACAAGAGTATATGACACATATACGATATTTTTGTAATCTGATATGTTTATGTCCTCTCTATTTAATAGAAAAGGAGAAAAATATGTAAGAAAGAGGAAAGGAGCTCGAAATGTAATAATGCAATCCTCGATTTTCCATTAGTGATTTTTTCACAAATTTACAATGCAAAATCGAAATCAATTCTAATTCGAGTGTGCTACTACGAGTTGCTAGGTTTACTTTTCGCGCGTGAATAAATCCGTACTTCGTTTTCGCAATTTTTGCGACAGAAGGAAATCTCGGTAGCGGCGCGGAAATGCGCCCTTTGATTTTCAATCAGCAACTTCTCGCATTGAAATTTGATTTATTACCAATGAAAATAGAAGGAAAATGTCAATTCGAGAAAAACGATGTAGTCACGCGCACGCGTTCGATTCTTAATAGTTGATTTTACTCACTCGGATCTCGTTTTACAATATCATGATTTATTGGAACGCAGTTTTGATGGCAGTTTTTAATCAAAAATCCTTGTCATTAATTATGATATGTGCAATTAGAAAAGAAGTGCACATCATTCGCGAGATGCATAATTAATGATAAAGTACATGTCACTGCGGTTTCTTAATAATGGACTACATCGTTAAAAATAAAATGTTATGTCATTATTTCCAAGATTTACCAAAGTACATTCCCAAAAGTACAAAATTTAAATGCAATTATTATCAAAACATGATTACAATCAGAAGTTGCTTTATTCACGCTTATGCCTCAAATACGTGCTTCAACGCACATTTAATATTTTGCGTATCAAAATATAATCCCTGTGGAAACGTAATTTGATTTTGGAGAATGTCTAAATATACTTTATTTATATCTCAGCTAGATGCTAGAAGAGACGTATGATCTTCTCATATCGGAAAATTTATTTTAAGTTTTCAAAGATTTAGGTCGCGCAAAGATAGTAAATGAAACTTGCGCATTTGGAGATTTAAATTTGTGTTGCCGAGTTGCTTTGAATTTCTAAGGATAATTCGTGAGACGATGCAAGCGACGCGATGTCGTGTCATTAAGCCAAAGATTACCGGGAGCGACGGAAGGCTCGCTTTGACGTGTCCCGCAGGAAGACCTCCTGTTTGGTCTCGTTTTACAAGTCAATGCTCAAAGCGCGCGTGCACGTTGCCCCGAGAATACAAACTAGTCTGTTTACACGAAAGTCCGCGGCCATCAGCTAGCCCGATCGTAAATAATTTCTCGTTTACATTCTGATAATACGATGTCGAAAAAAGCATTGATTGCGAAAAGATGGCAGTTAAATAATTGAAAAAGATTTTTAATTAAATATGTATTTGAAATGCGTGAAATTTAATGTAGAATTCTTAATAAAATGCAAGCATAAATAACACGATATTTTAATAATTTTTCCATTTTTTGGGATATTTATTTTATCCCTAATACATTTTTTATGATATAGTGATATTATTAATTTTGTCTTTCATGTAAAAATCTTTACATATGTTAATTTAAAAAAAAAAGTACATTGAAGATGAACATACAGGAAGTACATTCTAGCATTATCTTATTTTACTGAAACTGTCTTTTTTTTTTCTTGAAATATAATACCTTCTGCTTGAAAATAAAAATGAAAGAAAGAACAGGAGATAATTTGTCATCGCAAAGTTTACTTGACTCTAATGTCGACTCTGTTTCATGATCGTATCAGGAAAAAAAATCTATTTTTTCCTTGTCCAGATTTGAAAAAATCCAGATCTTTCTTCATTTTTAAATGTAAAAAGAGAAGGGCAAATACCTGCACAAATTTAGAACTGATTAAAATTATAAACATATAGATTTAATTCTGTAATGATAGAGGAGAAATGAAATCTGGTGTTGCGGAAATCCATGTTCGATGTGATATAATTCGGTCGTGTACGCGGAATAGATCAACGTTAAACTTCGTGGCGAAACTTAAAGGAACATCGCGGCATCGCGCGGAATAAGTTACCGGCCGCCACGTAGCGGAACTTTAGAACGAAGTTCTTTGAAATTTAAGTGCCGGTCGCGTGAACGAGAAGCCGGTTCGAGGGGAGCGCGCCTGATGATTCATTTATATCAATATTGGGTGGGCGCGGAGCGATTAGAGCTCGTCCCGTTGCGTTGTCATTCGTCGGACACGCAATACACGCACTCATCACTTGCGTAACACTTTGCGGCTTGTCGACGTCATTCTGACGCCCGTCGTCTTGTAATCCTCAGCTAATTGTTGAAGACACAATGCAACAGATGAGAAGACATTTATTTTGTCGTATCATGATTGCATCTTTTGGTAATACTTGTATCTCATTTAATGAGATGTACTTCTATGAAAAATAATATAAAGTCAAAATGGAGAAAGTAAATTTTTTAAAAGAATGCAGAAGGGAAGAAAAGATTTTAGCAGTGTTTTATAATTTATTTTGATAAAAATATGTATAGCAGAAAAAGTAGTTGTATATATAGTAATTATATAAAAGTAATGTTATATATATGTATATGTAACTCACTCATAATATAGATAAATATCATTTTTTTTATTTCTTTGTTTATTAAGAAATGAACTTTTATAACTATTAATATGATTTATTTTATTATTTATATGTTGTATCTGGTGCAACTTGTAATCGCTGCAACAGGATGATTAAGAATTAAAGTAGATGGGACAGTTTTGATACCGATGAGGTCTGTGCGAAGCACAAAGTTTTTATAGATTAAAACATGCATTGTATGATTTTTTAAATAAATTCCTTGAAATAAATGTTTTTATTAAAAATGTATGAAATATTTGATAGTAGTAAATTTTCGAAATACTGTTGTGTGTGTAATTTAACGAGTATTAAATCAGCTCGATTATTTTTCGGAATTGTATCATGTATTCTAGAGTAAAAAGTTTGCTCACTAATCTATCAAAATCATTTATCATCTTAATTGAATTTTACTTGAGTATTCGGGAACGATTTTGTGATAGTTGACGAAAGAAACACGTAAATGTCCCTCGTTTTTTTCACCGTCCCCTAACTAGTAGCCCTTTCCTGATATCATTAATTCCTAGAAAAGAGAGGGAAGAGAAAAGAATGCACATGCCATATGGCATACGTTTATTTGATGTGTTAGAAAAAATGCAGAATCATTCTCGCGAGCTTTGTCACTGATGATTGACCGAATAGGGCGAGCAACGAGTGTACTTTGGGAAATATGCAATTAATTGATCTATAATAATAATAAAATATGATATCATTCACGAAGTTTATTTAGGTTTGCAAATATCAGACAGTAAATTTTATAAATTAAAAAATTTTGTTGCAATTGTGTTGAGAAAGTATAAAATTTGTTAAAATAAGGGATGTGGATTGAAAATTATATATTTTTAATAATAGGTTATCCTTCTACAATGTATTTTATAAATCAATTATATTTTTGAATTAACTGTAGGTTTATTTAAATAAATATTATAATACAAGTAATTATTACGAATAATGGCATTTAACGTTTGTATCGAATGTATTAAATAATATATTTGGATATAAAAGTAAAACGAGGATTACACGAATGTGTATCGATAAACCGCGACTCTTATGCACTTTTTGACGAATATTGCAAGCGCTTTAATTTTTCTATTGCTTCACGAGAATATTAGTTAAGGATTTTCGGAGAACTTTTAATCTTTTTTTTTTATAACTTCTAGTTTCTGAAAAGGAATATTTTAACGATCGGCTTTCGAGAACTCAATACTTGCAAAAATTTAACCAAGAGTATATCTACAATACACGGATAAAAGTTAAACTATGTGTGAAAATATACCTACAATGTATTAAATACATTGGAATAATGCTTAATGAAAATTTATCATCAAAGGATTTTTAAAGCCGATTATTTAGAAACGTTATTAATGCGATATATTGATAAATGTTTTTCATCCACATCTGCTTTTAACGGCTTTTAATTAAAAAATAGAATGTCTTTCCGCGGATAATGATTTCCAAGATCAAAATTTATTATACCGAATTTTTTTATCTATATATATTTTAGCAATTTATTTTACTAATCGATAATACACAGTTGTTTACAAAAGCACGGATTAACTATTTAGTTTAAAACTGATGGTTTTGATAAACTACATATTTTTTTAAGAAAGTGAATTTTATAGTGATCTAGGAAGAAAGATAAGTGCTTGTAGTTCTTTTATATGGAAAAAAAAAAAAAACCATAATAACTTTTGTTCGCGCGAGCAAAGAACCGCGTAAACAAAGCTGCGACGCATAGCCCAAGTTTTTGACAGAGTTTTCGAATATTTTACGAAAATTTTTCTGACGCGAAACACTATACTATATCGTCGACACTTTCCGCTTTCTTTCAAACATTAGTACAGCTTTCGT
The DNA here is from genome assembly GCF_003651465.1 of Formica exsecta. Taxonomy (NCBI): domain Eukaryota; kingdom Metazoa; phylum Arthropoda; class Insecta; order Hymenoptera; family Formicidae; genus Formica; species Formica exsecta. Next base: position 1,637,556 of record NW_021853600.1, on the reverse strand, counting down.
TAATTAATGTCAGTCGACGAGATACGCATGATAAATAATATGACGGCGAAATACGGGACGTCGCTAATGAATCATAATGAATATTTTCGTATAAAGGAAAGAATAGTTTGGCATACAATGTGGTGACTCCTAATTAATATTTCATTCGAAACAATACATCATCCCTTAGTCCCTGGGTGCTAAAAAAAAGAAAGAAACGTGGGAACATCTCAACAGCTTTAATTGAAACGTCGCAAAGGCACGAATGGTATATTTAAAAGAACAAAATAAAATATTAAAAAAACACGTACATATATATATGTATAAAGTTTAAGCAAAAATGCTTTATATAATATTAATTTGCTCATTGTAATTCCGTAGCATATACATTTATATATAATAATGTATATACTACATGTTTTATTTTATGTTTTCCATCCGAAATCGATTTTTCCAAGATTTTTGTTGGTAGTCTTATTGAGGATATCAAGTTGCGAATTTTACACGTCTTATAAGTTAGCGGAACAGAATGAGCAGAATCAATTCTAATTAATATTTTTATTTGTTTTATTTTGCAAGCAACAAATTCGGAACTTGCATATTTCGAGAGCAACAAATTCAGACCATATATCAGTACCAGATTTAAGCGAGCAACAAATTTTTTTCTGATGGTTTACTCTTGTAAGTTTGCACGCTGTGCGGCTTTCCGGCATTATTTATACTTATTTCGTAAGCAACAAATTCGGAACTTGCATATTTCGAGAGCAACAAATTAGCAACAAATTCTTATATTATTGTTATGTACAATTTTGTTGCTATATATATATATTGTTCCGCTAACTTAATCTTCCTTTAGCGGAACATCATTTTTTTTTAAAACTTACAGAGCAACAAATTTTTTTTTTTGGCAACTTTTTAGCAACAAATGAGCAACAAATAAAAATATTAATTAGAATTGATTCTGCTCATTTTGTTCCGCTAACTTATAAGACGTGAATTTTACTTTATTGCTTCATTTATCCGCGGATCCATTGCAGATTCCGGTTTTTGCACTTTCGCGCGGAATCCTTATGAAACATGCAAAGGACATCCCGATGAAAAAGTTGAGAAACGAGTGCAGGTGGCGAAGATATACGGGGAAACGGGAAATACTAGGACGTAGGTTCAGCTGATCGTATTTCTACATCGTCTTCGACATATTTACTTCATTGCCCGAGAAACGGATAGCGTTTTAATATCTTTCTGACACACGAGAATCCTTCGATCGATAAATTGATGATAGAAAGAAATGGGAAGAATGTAGAGATATAGAGATGTGAAGGACTAATTGAAAAAAGAAGATATGATCCGCTTTTATCATTAAAGATATTTGTGGTAATTATAATATAGAATTTAGATAACTGGAAAATATATTTTTGATCGGAGTTTGCAAATTAAAAAACGAGATTAATACAAACTAAAAAAATGTTAATGTTGTTTTTGTAGATTGGAGTATTTATTTAAAATTGTGAAAATCAACACCATAATATAAATCATTAATATGATTTAAAATTACAACTATTTAAATATTCTTTTATTATATTTGAAATATATATATAAA
>NW_021853600.1:1629985-1635703 GCF_003651465.1 Formica exsecta | reverse complement strand
GAAATTTAATTTAGATTTAGAATATTATATTTTATGTTTTTTGTTTTTATTCTTTATTTTCACATATATATGATATCAGAATAAAAGTGGCCCGTGTTTTGCACGGCGGGAAACACATTTTTTTTAATATTTCGAGCTTCATACACGTTAAATGGGATTCGTGAATCTTTTTGTTGTTTGCGTTAATAGCATAGAAATAAAAATTTTATGCTGCATATTGTAGAAACGGATATCGTAAACGGATAAACAAATAGATAAGAAATTTGTTGCTAGTATAGCTGCGATATTATAGCTTCTCCAATTGGATTATCACGAATTTCGTCGTTCTCAATAATGAACGGGATTACTGTGCAACGGTTCTTTCCTTGCACTCGAGATTAATGAGTGCAACGACGCTGCAACGGCTGTTTCTTGCGCGTCTTTTCTATTCTTCCGCAGATCAAGCAAGATCGAGCACGATCGTAATAAAAAGAGAAAAGAAGATCGCGCGCTGGCCGCCGATCGTGTCGGGCAAGAGAGAGCCATGCCGATAAACTTAGTAATGGCAGAAAAATTACCACGATTAAGGTCGAAAACACATCCAGCGACCGCCATTTTCTCACAACACCTGCGAATTACGCGTAATTGCCGCCCTCCTCCCTTCTTTTCCTTTCCTCCACTTCACATCTATCTGTTCATGGGAACATCGGAGCAGTTTATTGTCTAAGGCTGGATAAGGAGCGAAGGAAAGGTTGATGTTGGCACCCCTATCGAGCTAGCCCCCCCACCTTGCAAAAATAAAAAAACAGATAGCGCACAATTATGAGCACTTAAATATGTTGTAGGGGAGGTTCTTCTGAGTAATTCCCCGCAAGAAATAAGTAAGGGGCGGCATTGGTTTAGAAGATATAACAAATTGAAGTTTGACATTAAAGTATGCGTATGCTGTATAATTTGTTATTTTTTCATTGAAAAAAATTGTTTGATATTTATACGTGGACGGGGGAGGGGCTCCGCCAATTTTATGCAGTTTTACCTTAATCAGTTACGTAGATCATTATTTGTTAAAGTATGTGTTTCAATGAGTTTGTTTAGATTCTTCTCGACTTCGGGGGATTCCATCAATTCTTGGTTTCCAATTTATCGCATCGCTTTTGATAATATCATTGCAATCGTGTCGCGCCAATGTTGCAATCCTTCAGGTTCGTTCAAGGAATACAATTTGCGCGATCAATAGGAAAACCGTCAAAGCGGAAGCTTCCCTGCGCTTCCGCGCGAAGCTGGCTTTAAAACGACAAGGATGTTCCTAGGAAAGAAACAATGTTGTTGGACGGTCTTATCTCTTGCTTTCCGTCTTTCTCGTCTCTCTTTCTTCTTTCCAGGCCTGTTATTCTTTGTCTTCTAAACATACGACGCAGCAGGTAAACGTTCAACCAACATTGTAAATTTCCGGCATTGTTTGGAAGCCGACTAGATCCCAGAATCCACCTGTATTGTCACGTAAAACGAGAGGAAAAGGATGGTTAAAACGTCGATTGTATCGAAACTATTGAAATATCTGTCGCAATAGGTGAAATTTTATAGCGATTTTCTCTCTCTAATATACACGCTTCTCTACCAAATATATGATAGGCTCAAATCTTTTGCAATATCTTCTTCTATTCCATTACTAGATTTCATCTTCAATGAAGTACAAATATACATATATATTATAATTGGATATTAATGAAATATAAATTTAGATAATTGTATTGAAACTTATGTATATATAGTCGATATCGACTCAGCCCCCCCACCAAAAGTATTAAATTCCTGCGCAGTGCAACGAGCTCAAAATTTTTAATTTGCGGGATATGAAAGCTCATAAATAGCTCATAATTGTGCGCTATCTGTTTTTTTATTTTTGCAAGGTGGGGGGGCTAGCTCGATAGGGGTGATGTTGGCATAGTTATCGATATTTTAGCTGATATATACCAGCTTCTGTGAATTTTTTATAGAGACAATATAATGAGCGAAAATTTACTATAGCAAATAATTTATTTCTTGCGAAAATTCGACAAATTCACTTCATTTATTTTGTCATCATATTTATTAATTAGCTATTAAAATTGATAGCTTTCTTATTTATTAAGAAACAAATCAATGATACATGAAGTTATACCGTAAATATTATCGTAATCAAATTTGGAATATATTTAATTTATTTGTATAGTTTCTAAAAAATATAATACTGTTAAAAACAATATTGTTTAACAATACGAATATAATTAGTTGGATTAAGATAAATTGATAAGGTATATATGACATCGAAGCTAGGATAATAATCTGTGCAATGTGAACAATATTAATATTATATAAATCAGTAGAGTATATATAATATTAATAATATCAATGTTCAATGTATCAATAAATCAATATTTTGAAATATAGTTACGCGACAATTCTAATACCATATTAAATCTTATAATATTGTAACATATTCATAGAGTTATAGTACAAAATTGGAACAATAGTAGAAAAGAAAAACATTTAGATATGATAATGTGATTATATGCTTTATCTTATATTTGTGTGCCTCTCGCGGGAACCATCGTCATCACGTCGAATCGGAAATAAAGGTATGCAGGAAAAGCCACGTATCGAATCGCGGAAATTTCCGCTAAATTATAGGTTTGGCAATAAAATCTCTCCGCTCTGCGAATTAATTCCCATGATCACACCGGAACGAGGAATACTTTTCGCGCGATACGTCGCTCCGCATTCGTATTATCGCAGTCAATATCGACTTTCTCCCGTTGCGGGTCGTGTAATTTGCAGCTTGGCGTTATGAGATGATGGCTGGGTGATTTATGATGTTTTAGAAAAATATACTCGCCTCGCGAGGAAACCGTTGCGAACACATAATGTATGTTGCGATAATAATGAAGAAAGAGAAAGACATGAAAAGAACTTTTCTGATGGAAGAAAAGTGTTTATTTTCTTATCTTTCAATTCTATTAAATAGAATATTAAGATCGCAAAATATCACTCTTCAAAATATGACTTTAAAAAGTATGAAATTTATGAAATAATTACAGTATAATTATTCTCTGTGTAGTAGTTCAGATTACATAATTATGTAATGAATTATACATAATTTTATTTAGATGCCGAAATTATGCAACTAGCGTCAAATAGGTTACATTGAGAAATCGATTCGCATTTGCAAAATATATGTCTCGCATTATGAAATAATCATTGAAGCCCCGATGATAAATGATTGTTCTAATGCGTGTTTATTTTTACGCAATCACATAAATTACAGCGAGAAAATCTTAATAACCTATCGCATCGAATTATATATATATTGTTTAATGGGGCTTCAGCGTATCATGGTATTATCGAAATTTTATTCGATGTCACTCAGAGTTATTGCCGAGATAGCTTATCTCGCCAGAAAGTTTTTCGCACCATTTGCTATCGAAGTGCTTCGAATGATCAATATTTATTGTCAATGTGTCAAACCGTTGGTAATGCGTCATATATATTCTGTTCTAAAAATTGATAATATAAAATATTAATATCTTTAATTTTTTTTTTTTTTTTTAATCACAGAGAGATTCTTTAATAATTAAATATAAATAGATTGTTGCATGTTGTGCTTGAAATAACTTACAGGGATATTTGTATGTCCTTGACCGATGTTAGAAAACTTATATTCGGTATACATGGTAGAAATTCAACTGCGTGGCATGCAACTTGCAGCAACGCGTTGAAGGGTATACAAGATATGTCGTGCGATAGATCAATCTTAAATTGTAGCATATTTTTACATTGAACGCATTTACATTTTTAACGTACACGCTATTTTTATGTTTGCTTGATATTTCTTGCATTCGCAAGATTTTATAGTCTTTCTGGAAGAATGTAAGCTTAAATTATACGAGAATAGATTTGTGTTATAGATAATATAACTCTTCTTTCATTTTCTAAGCTTTTTTATACTTTTTATAGAATTAATTTTCTACACAAGAAATATTGCAAGCTTATATAAAGCAATGATACTAAGAAATGATCAAAGAAATAAAGTGGCTTAGAAAGAACAATAATATAAATCAAAGTGATGCGAACCATATCTCGAAGATTCCTTTGCGATAGCTATATCAAATTAATTTTTCTTTGCCTGCTTCATTTAAATTACTTGTTCCTCTACTACAGATCAGCATTTTCGAAGCAAACGGCTTAATTAATTAGCTTTCTTATGTGGAAATCGCGATGGAATGATCGTAGGTAAATCGCCCGGTAAACCGCGGTAAAGCGACGGTGTACGCGTTTCTGCATATCTAATACAAAACCTTTCGCTACAACTTTGAGGGGTTAGCTACGGTCGATTACGATATGCATGCGTGTGCGTGAGTATGTGTACGTGGCGCACGTTTGTCGTACGCAGCGCGTGCATCATCCCTTTCTCTCTCTTTCCATCTCTTTCTCTTTTATCGGTGTAAGCGCGTACGTGGGTGGCGTGTTCGCCAAGTTATGGTATCCGCGCGCCTTTATGGAGCGCCTATAGGCGCGTGTAGAAGACCGCGCAATCGCTTCGCGACGTCTGTTGTAACTTGCGTGCGTGTACGTGTACACTTTGTAGCGGCTGCACGTACGCCCGGCGTTCGTCGAGCAAATAACTACACGTGTCCAATTAGAAGCACGAAACTATTCGCGATAGTGCCCCGCGTGACGTGTAATTAACCCGGCGTTGGATGTGCCCGCAAGATTTCGTGAAGCCCGCGATTATCCGCGAATAGCTTGTCGCGAACTGTCCGCCGTGATACATTGATGTCATTTGTGTTTAGTATGTGTGTGGGGGGAAGGGAGAGAACACACGTCCGAAAATTTCAAATTGAAATATTTTTATGAACTATACGTTATATATGTATAAGATATTCGTGAAATATCATATAGAGTAATTATATCATTGCATAGTCATATGAAGTTTGTTGTCAATGAATAAATATATGCAGAAAAGGGGAAAGAAATTGTATATATGTATAATATATTAGAGCATATTGGAGGAATTATTAAATTATATGTGAATTTAAATATATAATATTGAAGAATTATAAAACACATTGGGACGTATAATGATAATTGTTTCTTATTTCATCAATTTTCTTTTATGAAACAACGAGTATAAAACGAGTTATATGTAACTTATTTATAACTACGTCATGCGAAGTTAAAAATAATGTACTATTAAAGGAATAAGAGTATCTGCAAACGCGTGTGATAATTGTTTGCATAAAAAACGAATAAAAATCGAAGTGAGACACAATAAGCGATAGATATCTTACTACTACATGAATTTCTTTGTGTTAAATGGATCGGCGCGATTACTTTTTCTCTTGATCCCCCTCGCGATTACATTTACCTAGAGTTGTTCTACATAAAATCGCGCATGTCTCCCTAATCTATTCATTTGTGCGCTTATCGGTTCGTTACGGGAGGGGTGACACAATAAAATGTTCGCCCATCTTACTCTTATTTTTAAGAAACAGCATATTTGTGTGAAAGCGTGCTTGTCTTCGTCATTCTCGCGGGGGTGCGACGATCACGTATTCCGCGCTTTTTCGTAAGCGTAATTTGCGCGTAATTATCGCGGCCAGTAATATTTCTACCCGCGATAAACCGTTTACATGATTAATAGAGGCCGGTATTTCGCAAGCCTACGGCGCTCTTCTCTTCTTCTTTGAACATCTCGCTGCG
>NW_021853600.1:1628040-1629927 GCF_003651465.1 Formica exsecta | reverse complement strand
TCTGCTTTTTAACTTTATATAATAGTCCGTTTTTATTCAATTTTTATCTTATTAATAAAATGTATTTAATGTAAATTGGAATTATTACTACATTTTATGTGTTGCTTTTGCAGAGTAAAATAATAAGAAAAAAATTAATAAATATGAAACAGAATATAATTAAAAGTAATATTTTTGATGTTGTATCTCTGTGATAAGAAAATCATATCAAATATATGCAACCATTTGATACTTGAAATGAATTTGAATATTTAAATTTTAATTGTATAATTTATATAATTAAAACAGGCATTTTTCATTAGTTTTTATTTCTCGGTATTAAATATTGAAATAGTCTACCTAAAAAAGGATAAAAATATGAAACAAATATTACCAAACATATTAATTTATATTTTTGAAGTCGAGTTTGTGTCCAAAAAATTATCTTCATGATGTGTAGATGATATCTAATTTTTTTGATTACATGTTACATAATAACTAATACTCGACATAATATAATCATTGCTCAAAAAAAAAAAAAAAAAAAAAAAAAAAAAATACTGTTTTTAATTTAAATATCATTCTATAAAATTAAACTTTTTACCTTCCCTTTTATTAAAGTAAAATCGATATCCGATTCGTTTAGCAAGCTGTTGATAAAAAGTAGTACTAGATAATTGTTGGACATCCCGTATATGCGCATATGTACGCGTACGCTGCGCTCACACACGTGTGCTGAGTGCACGCGCACGACCGCTCTTGCTCGAGGTATGCTATTATCATAATTGCCGCCAATAACGGCCCCGTGATTGGCGCACTTCACGCTTTCCTAGTGCTTCTTTTCGGAAGTTTTGCATCCTTTGGCCAGGTTACCCCGTTCACTTTGGCTTTCTCTCTATCTTTTTTTTCCTCTTTTCTCTTTGCTTCCTCTTTTTCTCTTTCTGTCTCTCTCTCTCTTGCTCTCTTTCTCTCGCAACAGCAATTCTTTTCGCACGCGTCTGCACGCGTCTCCAATAATAATCTGCGATTTCGAATTCTCGAATGGTACAGGAAAAAAGGGGATAAGACGAAGAGGGAGTAAAAAATTGCCAAAATGAATGGCGAGCAATTCAGGAGGACGACGAGGTTGGGCGTGCGCGATGTTTCTCGGTCATTGTCGTTGTCCGCCATCTTTCTATCTTTTCAACGTTCCCATCTGATCGATCGTTGAAAAATGTTACTTTGGAAGTACTTAGGAATGAAAAGTCCTAAACGAAAAGTCCCGCGGATGCGTCGTTATGCGTTGAGTACTTAACGATTTGACTAACACTGCATCGTACTACTTTTTAATATTTTTATCTTAAATAGAAATTTTTTGATGGAAATTTTTGTAGGATCAACGAAAAATAGATTGCGACCATTGATAGATAGTGCAACATATTGATAACGGAGTATATTCGCAATGCTATATTTTATCAGGTTCACGCGTGATAAGCTACGCGCTAATCACGGCAATATGTCATCGAAACGTGCGTCAAAGGTTTTAATTCTGGAGTATTGGATTGACAGATCTGTTGCGCCTGCCAATACGAGTAACGTCTAGCAAAGTCAGGATTCTCCGATATATAGTAGTGCATTTGCGCGCGATGAATCCTATCAAAAGCGAGCTACATCGCGTGATAGATCCTGCTGGAATTAAATGCAGTGAAAAAATCTAGTTTTTGCTAGGCGATACGAACGTAATTAAAAGCGCGCGTCAAAAAATCTGGTTGAGAGGCTTTTGTGGTTCCCTCTATGTAGTTAGTCTTTGAAATTGCTCGCCGGGGTGTATGAAATATTTTACACGTTATTAATAAAATTTTTATTTAAAACTTGGTTTAGGATGTTTTGTAGACGTTATTATTGAAAAAAATAGTAATTCTCAAAAAA
>NW_021853600.1:1556628-1626628 GCF_003651465.1 Formica exsecta | reverse complement strand
CGGCCTCGCTCGATATCCAGTTAATATAAATCTGAATTTTTTGTACCCGAATCTCATAATTTCCAAATTTTATTTTATAAACGTTGAAAATTAAAACTTCATTGTCAATGCTAAACTGTAAAAATAAAATACTTTAAATTTTTTCTCCTATCCATCTATGTAACCTAACAATTTTTTAAATGTTAGATTACAATGAAAGTAATTTTGTTTTGAGGATTGATAAAATTAAATATTTTTTATTTTCGAAAATATATATTCTCTGAAAAATATAATGTATTATGATATTTATACACAAAAATATACGAATTTACGTTGGATAGATGCAACTTATGAATTAACAAAAAGATCTTAATTAAAATACTAATAGTCTTAATAATATTGCGAATCGTGTGCAGCAAAGTTAACTGAATTTAAAAAAGAGAATTTAAGAAACGTGTCGTGAACGCAATAGGTATTCAAATTCACTAGCGAGAAGACTCAACGATATTAAAATTGTATGTGTAGCAATTCCTGACGCTAGCAATGATAATTAGCCGAAAACACAATATAGATTGTATGCCTACAAGCTCTAGCGGGTCCCGTTTTATTGCTTAGTGTAACGAGCACGGTAACGCACGGTCGTTTCTAAATAAAATTAGCGTTCGCTAAACGCTCCCTCCGTTTGCGCTGCGTCACGTAAACTCCGACGGGTTACGCAAAGCGTGTCTAGGGGGTGCAACCCCTTAAGGATCGCGCGTGTCGTGAATTCGCTACAACTCTGTGTGAAATTCTTCTCTATTGGATCGTACTACTAAAAGTAAAGATGCAACTAATAGATATACATCTAGTATATATGTGTTAATAACAAGAGAAGAAAGTGAAGAAAGAACATTTAGTCTAATAATTAATACATTAATTCAAATATACTTACTACTTTAAATATACATGTCTTGGATATTTTATATTATGATAAATATTTTTTGTCACGTACACACTATTACTAACAGAATATATATTATACTATACACATCTATGAGTATTACATTGCGTTGCAATGTAAGCTTGCTATAATTTTTGTATCGCGGTTTTCCGAAGAACAGGATCAGTGGAAAAGGGTCTGACAATTTTCCCGATCAACAAACGTGTTTACACGCCTAACGATCGTATCTCGCGGAGTGGAAAGGGGGCAGCGGGATGGGGCTGCCGCCGGCGGGAACTTTGTTCGCTCCTGTCCTGGGAAATATCGCGGAAGGAACATCTGTGCGCTCGTTTCTTTGCCTCCCTGAGGATCCTCCGGCGCGTAGACGGGCAATAAACCATAAGTCGGTGACGGCTCGAAGAAAACTCCTCGAGAGCTTGTTTCCTGCATTCTCTCTGTTCGGCCGAGAGGCGTCCCTCTTGTAAGAGACACATCCCCTCCTTCCCGTTGCTTCTTCCCACTCCGCTCTTTCACCATCTGCGCGAAAGCATCGTGCTCACACCCCCGCTTTTAATCGTTATTGTCGTAATGTTACTGTTACGACGCACTGCGGCACACAGTGGTGCTACTTCTTCGGGGGTCGCCCCTGTCGTCCGAGGGATAATCCTGAATTTCGTATTATAGCCGCAATTCGCACGATTCGCCACGTTTCGTATTCGGCGACCCTTGATGTCCCCTTCACTACCCCTTCTGTATACTTCTGTATCCCTCCCGAGTCTGCTTCTTTATCCCTCGTGACGGTTTCACGCCGTTATGTTTACTCGATGTATCTTTTAATTCTTGCTTTGACGATTTATGAGATTTTATAATTATTTGAAAGTGGAATTTATTATTGCGGGGAATTTAAATATTAGTAAGTTGATTGACACGATAGCCATTTTGAGTAATTTAAAAAAATAAAGATTTTGTAGATTTTTTTATAGACTACAGAGAATATTATATATATTTTAGTGTTTTAATGTAAAAAGAAAGTAATATATTAAATTTTTTTTTAATGAAACGCGCGAATTTTGCACACAAATTTTTTGAGTTATATAACAATTCTGTTCTTTTTTTATAGAAAGTTGCACATTTTAATTTGTATTTTTTTAGTTTAAAATTAAATTGCATTAAAATTAAATTGCATTAAAATTAATTTGCTTAAATTTAATTATCAAGAAATTAAATTATCAGAAATTTATTCAGAAATATATATATACAGACAATTCTGTTCTTTTTTTATAGAAAGTTGCACATTTTAATTTGTATTTTTTTAGTTTAAAATTAAATTGCATTAAAATTAAATTGCTTAAATTTAATTATCAAGAAATTAAATTATCAGAAATTTATTCAGAAATATATATATACAGATTCAACGACTAATCCAAACTTAAAGTTATAAAACAATACTGAAAAAAAGAACAGTTGAACAATAGACTTAAGAATTTGATTTATATAAAAAATTTAGGAGACTCATATGTGCTAAAAATCATACAAACGGTCAAAGATATCAGATATCACATATTTCGATTAACACAGTGCTATACATATCCTACACACATTTATACATACACGGAGACGCATGTCCCAACGCGCGACTGCAAGCGCGATCGGAGATAACGATCCTGAAACGCAAGAGGGTCCTTTGAGAATCATATGACATCTGCCGAGGGGTGTGGTATGGAGAGATGTAATGGTACCATATTACAAGCGTCAAACCGCACGATGCTGTCTCGAAGCAACGCGATTGTGATTGCGAAAGTCGCGCGTGACCAAGCAATTCCGCTTTGAAAAAATCGCTTGTTCATGTTCGGAAAATTTATTGTTATATTTTATCTACCTATTAATTCTAAATCTTGTTTCTTAATTTTTTTGTCTTTATAGATCTCATATATAAGATTTTTCTTTTAGAATTTTAAAATATTTTCTATTATTTGTTTTGTGTATTACCAATTTTATTGCTAATTTTTAATATTATTTGTATCGCTTTTTACTTTCTATTTCTATATCGAACACTACTATAACCGTGCTTTTTCTTTCTTTCGCTTTTTAATCATACCTGCTGCCGAAGTAGCGAGACAAGCATAACTCTCGGAACTATAATTTGCATAAATCGCTCGCAGCAGTTTTCCTATGAAGAAAATGCGTCGACGATGTTGCTTGCATGGTCCTGCATATTCCAAGAAAGCTTATGACTGCATGATAGGCAACAAATCAGCGAATGGCAGATTTGTTTGATACTGTATAATAGTCAATAGTGTTTTTGCGCAATCGGGCTTTATGACTATTCGTTCCATTATCATATAATAAGATATAGCATGAAATTTCGTGCTACATTCACAGCTTTTAAATTGATAAAACAAGCTTGAAATTATTTGTTTCTTCAATATATACATATGTGCAAACATAACGACACACTTTTCATTCTTTCTATTTAATTTAATCAATTAAAATTCGACAGCTTCTTCGCGCACGCGATAATCGTCTTATTAAGGCGCACGTCGTTTTTGAGGTAGATAATAAAAAGTATCATTCCTTTTTTCCCAGTTTAATTGCGCGTGCGATTTAAATCCGATTATGATATATCAGAATAATCGTCGTTTTTTTCCTAGCGATAAACACTGGGGGCGCTTTTTGTTGCAATGTCAGATCTTATGTGGCATGTAGGCTCTCTCTTTCTTTTCCTCGTGTCTACCATTTCAAAATGGGCACAAATTCGTTCTTTTTCTCTTTTCAACAACGAATGCCGTCAGGCGGAAATTTAATTCAAACGCAAGTTGTGTTTGTACCGGTAAAATGTAATGTGCATTAGATCATAATTCTTTCGGAAGATATCTCGCATCGTTTCTCAAAGGAACGATATTAATTTGTATTCTCTGTCGCGATACGGCTCCGCGGTTTCATTAACATTGCATATTAGTACAAAGAGACGCAACAATGTTAGACAGAAATATGAATAAATGTTCCGACTTTAATTTTTATAAGATTTGCATAAAAGTGCATCACATAACTTCTGAATGCAAATATGTACAGTTTGAAAAGAAGCTGGGTATAAAATATGTGTGGAGAATTTTAATTTAGAAACTTGTTGTGTATAGAGCAAGCTTATTTACAGTTATTTATAAATTTGCTTATATTTGTCCAGTGCGCGCGCTTGCCAAAATATTCTACTATTTCTATATTCACATACGCAACACAAATATGCATTTAAAGAATAAATTGTAATGACTTTAATTAATCTCATTTGTTTAAATCTTTTACGAAAAATATATAAACACCTTTTATACGGTTTAATAACAGTCCGTATAATCGATTACTTGTATCGGATCGTTAATGTGTTAATTGCGAATTGTTTTATCCGCAAAAAGAAAAAAAAACCGCGAGATTTTTATCTGAATAATGACGGTAATAACGATCAGATATTTATTGCTTGATCGAGCTCGACTATGGCGGAGAGATATCTGCGCGATCGGAGAAACACGTAGGTACTCGCGTATTTTCTCGCCGCAACGCGCACGGCCATTTTTAATTCCGTCATGCAGAGTTCTTAATTCCCCGCTGCTGTTGCTGCTACTCGCTCGCACATCGCGTTTTTTGAATTACGCTCGCGTCGCGTATCTCACCAACGGGATCTGCCCGTCGTTATTATTATGCTCCTTTCTCCGCGAACCTGTCCCCTTTCCCCCCGGTTCCTCGTGCCCCTTTAGGTTAGGCCGTAAAGCGGGGCCGGTGCGCTCGGAAACCCTTTCGTCTTTGTTCGCGCGCGCGCTGGCAATAAAAAGACGGCCCATTACTATTGTGATCGTTATTGTTATTACCGTCGTTATTAGTAAGCAAGCGAGCGAACGAGTATTAAAAATATTACGGCCTCTTCCGTAACAAAATCCGCGATCGAGCCGATCAATATATTATTTTTTCCTTTTCCTTATCATGCTACAGTGGATATAATCACTATAGTGATAAGGCTTCACACGATTTGAGAATATTTGTTAATTTGGGAATTTAACTAACGCGACTAATTATTTATCAATACTGGGTATTACCATTTATATGTTGTGTGTTGAGAATTAATCATTGTTTTTTATGCAATTATCAGTTGTTCGTGAAATAATATTGTTATTTTTAATCACTGCCTCTGGGGAGAGAGATTTGTCATTCATGGAAATTTTATAAATTTTTTATATATGTAATAAGAAGAGACCAATTTATGACGATGAAGGACATTTCGTTTTTCTAAAACAGCTAAATAAGCTTATATTTATTTTCACGTAAATTAATTTGGCAAAGGGTTTATTATTGAAACTGAAAAATAGTTATTAATAGAATGAAATGCTCTCGATTTTATTTGTTTTTCCAGCGATAATTTCCATCGATTTTTTATTCGCAAAATAACATTTTCTGTCGGATAATGGCATGCGCGAGAAGACATCGGAGGCGCGAACACGCCGTTCATCTCGGTAGCTCCTTGGAGGGACGGTTGTTTCCATTTTATACCCGTAGTGTCTGCGCGATCGCGATCTAAACTTGAGCTACGGGACGTGTAATTTCGGTCTTCTACTTGAAACAGGTTTTACGTTCGTCCCTGAAGAGTTACTGTACAATTCCTAGGGTTGTGAACGCGTGGCTAAACGTATTTTCATCCGCTCACGGAGCATAATACGAGACTAACTTTGCATCGGCAAAATCGCAAAGATAAATCCGTTATCTATTAACGGAGATTAATAATTCTAAATCTCGCGAGAGACTCGACAACGTGACGTAATTTTGATAGTGGTCTATTTGCAAAGTTTCTTACTCGTCCACTAGAAATCTATGTATATATCTATTCTTCTCTCTATTTATATCTCATACTCTTTTATAACTAGTAAATTTGTAAAAATAGAAACTGCAAATTGATATCGAAAGTTGAGCATTTAAATACTTGAGCAATTATTAACCGAGGATTAAAAGCAGATTTAGGTTAATTTATTTAAAAGTTTGCATTTATTTTGTAATTCGTCTCTATCCCGATTTGAATTTTGAAGGCTTCTTGGCGGATACAAATCGACTTTTGTATTATAAAGAATCAAAGCATCTGAAATCGCAGCGACTTTAATCACTGACGGTATCTTTACAGTAAACTCGGTCTCCGCGCGGGTACTGGAAGATGAGACTAATGACAGTCGCCGTGTAATAGAGGGTATCGTAAGTTGGGCGAAGTTTGACTTCGGGAAGAAGTTCCGGAAGCAGCGAGAGGATAGTTTAAGCTAACTTGGAGCGCGATGAATCAAGAATGCGTCACGTACATTCATCGGGGTTCCACCCGACTTTTCTCCTCGGGGATTTATTTCTCTCCCGGATTTCCTCGTTAATCCTGTATGTCCAGTCTCGCACTTTTTTTAGCGCAGCTGAAAAATGCGAAATGCTTTGTTTAAAATCCTAGATTTCTTCACATTTTGCCTATGGAAATTTATTTATAAAGCAAAAAAGAAACATAGATTATAAAGCATTATAAATCGTCCTTTCCATTATCAAAAATTTACGAAAGATTTTTCTAGATTTTTGCATATGCGTGCGAAAAGTACACATGTCGCAACGTATTAAAGCATTATAGAGAAGTATACAACGCTTATTTGAAGTATTGTTCAATCTATTCAATGTTTGATTTATATCTTTCTCACTAAACATATTCTCGAGTTAATATTTCAATATCGATTAATATGTATGTGTTATTGCACGAGGCAGATCGCAAGATTTGTTATGGCAAATAAATTCCTCTATTGTCTGTATAAGCAGAAAAATGGTAATTTTTCATGAAGGCAGCCATATGTAAATTCTTTCAACAGAACAAGATTTACAGTGCATATGATTCGCAATGCGAGATTTGCGATCGTGATTTATGCGAATGGCCTTGCAAATGTTTATAAAACCATAGTAAATAATCAGCCTTTCGCGAAAGTTTATAACAACGGTCAGGGAATATGAATCGACCGATACCGATCGCGCTCAAAGCCGTAGCACCGCGTCGTTATCTCGGCCTCATCGCAAATATCGATCTCTCGACTAGCGAAATTCTCCTTCAGCGAACGTATTGAAGATCGCATCGATCGATAACGGCGACGGACAATTAGCCGTCTCTCGATATCGAGCGGGGGCGTAAGAATGGATCTTAGAGCGAGGTGATCGAGGGGAACGGTGGGAGAAAGGCGCGAGGGGGAGAGGGATGGAGAAAGCGGGCAATGATGTGTTCGGTAATTAGCGTATTATGCATTCGGCCACGTTTGATTTATCGGGAGTCTCGAAGGGGAACAGGATGTGCCCCTGGGGCGCACCCAGGTCCATCTCACGCAAGTGTTCTGCCCCCTCCCTTATCTCCTTCTCTTCTCTTTCCTCTTCTGGATGCCTTCTTTCTTCTGGTACGCGTTTCTCCTTCCCCCTCTTTGATCTCAGTGAAATGGAAGGATTTTGGCACTTCTTCTTTTGCTTTTTTAACTCTCTCTTTTTCTCTCGTTTTGAGAGTATTACTTGAATATTTTTTTTTTCTTTCTTTTTCTTCGTTTATTTAATCAATCAATAAAGGTCAACATTGCTACAGGCATTTTTAATTTTATAAACGTTTTACATTTATATGATACTAAACGTTATGAAACAGTTTTAATTTTTAGAATTTTATTGCAGTTTTGATGGGTACTTGATCAGACAGAAAACATTTATAAGTACAAAACAAGAATATTCAAAGTATCCAAAGACCAATTAAAATTTTATATATATATATATATAATATCGAATTCTTCAGAAATATCAATTTGAATCGCGAATTATGATTTCGAGTTTCTTTCTTTCTTTTTTGTTTTTTTTTGCTGTGCAGCTTTTCAACATAAAATTTTAGCATTGAAAAATTTTCTATCACTTTCTTTCACTTTCCCTTGATTTTTTCTTCTTCACTGCTATGCTATCTTTTTCTCAATTCTTTTCCTGCCTGGATTCTTCAATTCTTTATGTTTTGTCCAGTCTTTTTCTCTCATTCTTCTTTTTATTTTTTTCCCTGCTCCGCAGCTCGACCGCCCATCCTTCTCACTAACGCACAGAATCCCTCCGCCCCGCCTGTTCATCGCAATCCTTCTTTCCTCCTCTATTCACTTGGGGGACCTCTCCCTACTCTTTTTTCCTTCTCTTCGTTCTTACTCATACCTCTCTTCGCCATTATCCGCTTTCATTGGCCTTCGGTGCCCCGCCGCGGCAATAGCAGAGAGCGGCTCCCTTCACATCTGGGGATAAGTACGGGTTTGTATGGGATATAGCCCTGGGTTCCAGCGACGCGTCGAGTTTTTGATACCGATCCGCTATCATCCGATTCTCTGCGATCGCGATTTATTCGGCGTCAACTTACTTGAGAGAGCGTACATTTCATAAATAGATAGATTTAGAATGATTGGTTACGACACACTTTCCTTTCATCGATTTTTATCTTTTAAATCTTTAAATCTTGCGCGTTTTTGCAAATATTATAGTTTATAATTTATAGAAGCTTATATATATTAAAATATGCATGTGTATATTTCAATGGCATCGAGTTTATTTCGACATCGCGTTTTTTTCAATGCCGGTCTTTTTTCTGTAAGAATATTCATTATTTTATGAATATTAAATTTACTTAAGTGTGTGTTGTTTCTCTTATTAAAAGATTTATTTATTTATGAAAACAGATATATTTATTATAATTCTGAATAACATTTTTAAATTCGTAGATTTAAAACCGTTAATGTTTCTCTTTTTAGAATTGTATTTCAGAATTTACCGATTGTTATTTAAAGGTATAGACTTCAAGATTCTACAAATAGTAGATTTATAAAATATGAAAGATTTTACAATTTATAAATTTCTCAGATTCTATTTTAGATTTTAGATTTTCAAATATCTGTCTCTCAAAATTCCATTTACTTCACAAATTTTTATTGATCAATTGAATGATATAGTTTAACTTACTTCTTAATCATAGCAATGCTTTTCGTGTATCATAAAATGTATCGTGAACTCTCTACCCCGCCTTGTACATTCACAATTTAAAGATCAAGTGGCACTTTTATACCTGCAACGTCGACCATCTCGCGGGCAGTTTACATAAGCATTGAACATGGCCAATCGTACACAACAAACCGGTCACTACCTCTGCGCGACGGCGATTTAGCCGTTTCGAAAATATTTTTCTGGCGAGTCGATGAAACTTTTTCCGAGCGAGGAAAAACACTTTACTGGCCGAGAGCCAAACGGCATGTGGTCGGATGTACCGAGCGCGAAGTCGAAGAGGCGAGCCGGCTCGAGTTTGCGAAGAATCGCAAAGAGTTTCGAGAACTTGAAAGTTCTTGGAGAAAACGAGGCGCGAAAGCCGATGCCGATCGGCTCGTCTCGTGTACAATCGCAATCGTCCTTTTCGAGACGCTTTCTCGAAGAACGAATCGAGAAATGCTGCTATCGTCTCTGCTTGGCGGAAAACTTCCTCGAACGAGGGCGATGGCAAACAAACTCTTGGACGTTTTTCGTCTTCAAAACAAACCGGCTAGTTCTCGGCGGAATACGTAACACAAATAGCAGCAATATCTTTACCTGGAAGCTTCTTGTGAAAAATGCAATTGTTTCTGAATTGTAATTAAAGAGGAATATTGATGTCTTGTAATATTAAAAATGATCCGTCTGATAAAAGCATTTTAATAAAGCGGTAAGCTTCAATTGTGGTAAATTTATGAAGCTTGACGATTTATTTGAAAAAGTGCGTCGCGAAATTATTATACAAGATGGCGGTACCCCGGCACGAATAATCCTTCGTCCCCTCGCACACCTTTTTTACGGGACAAAGATCTGAAGCTCATAGGACCCTCACGGGGCGAGGGTATATCGCGATGAATAACGCGATAAAAATAAGGGACGTCGGGGATCTTTTACCCCTTTCCCGTTGTCGCGGTGGGATGACTTTTATGCAAACGATCGCCGGCTACGTCAGCGTTCTCGGATATGCTTACGCGTTGCACTTTTCCATACTGGACGGGCCATCAAAGAATTTTAACCCTTTACAACTTTTTACGCCGAAACACGCTTGACATAACTGATCTGGCGCAGACGATCCTGCACGAAAAACATCATACCGCGATTAATTTTTATGATTTTGCGAAGTGTGAAATTTTTAACTTTAATCATTAACATAGTTTTCTAGAAAGATTATTTTTGCGAACCGTTATAAAGATGCAAAATTATATTTTATTTTCAACTTTTTTTAACAAATTTTTTCTAGAATGCGTTAAAAATCAGAAAATAACCGTGATAATAGATTGAGAGAGACAGAAAATATATTATAGATTGCTTTATTGAACGATACATCATATTAAAGGATACCCTTTTGATCGGATAAAAATATCCTCGCACGTGCTGCCAGTGAAAACTGAATTGAAGATATGAAAGAGTGCAGTAGCACAGTAGATCGAGATGAAGGTCGACGGTACATCACACTACTCGGGCATAAAAACAATTTCATTAAGATCGCGATAAATGACGGCCATAAAGCGCGAGATGAATCCGATATCAATGTCGCGCCGCTATCAGGGTAAACTCGTGAAATCACTTCGAGATATCTTTAACGGGATTGGATCAAGCAGGAGGTGACGGAGTTGCAAAGATCGACCCCCCCCCCTTGATCCTCTCCAGGGAGCTATTATTGATATGATCATCCCGGTCGTGCATGTCACCCTCGTATGGTGACGGAGTCATCTACCTTAGATTCTATTATTATTCCTACGTCATGTTATTCCACTCGGCACGCTCGCAGATTATAAAAATCAGTCCGCGATTTTTTCCTTTATAATATATCGAGTTTTTGAGAGTGATAGTACAACTTGCAACTGGCGAATAAGCTAACGAAGTATTTCCGTTCGAGTTAACGTTAACTTTAGTTTTCATCTTAGTCTCGTAAAATACGTTTATCGCGAGAATGACGGGTTTCTGATGGCAATAAGGGAGACGTCGATCCTTCGGGATTCTATTATAGATATAATCGATTCGTCCGTGCGTGTCAGCTTCTGATATTACATTAATTCGTCTTGCCCTTACTGGAAGTATCCGTCATTGACGTATACTTTATGGATAGGCTACGCGTATGATGAACATACGATTTCACGAGAATTTAGTTCTCTAGTGTGATATTTTTTTAGCATAATACGGGCGTTTTATGATTTTAATTCAAGCGATGCGTATACAATTTAATTTTTAAATATTAGGAAATTTAATTTTTGTATAAGTTATTTTTCATTATTATTCATTGATCAAAATATAATTACGAAAACACACATTACAAAAACATTGTTGCATTATATTAACTTAATATAATATAATTAATAATTTAAAAGAGAGAATTATATAATTAATTAATAATCTATATTAACAATTAATTTATTATTTCTTAGAAACATAAAAACGATTTTATCTTGTTACAACGTGGAATATCGTGATTGCGCACAAATCTCGTACGTTTAGAGTATCTCTTTTTTTTTTTTTACTGCGATGCTGTAAAGCCGCGTTTTCTGCCAGACGCCGTTGAATCTCAAAATGTACATCGTTGTACCTTGGTTTCGCATGGCACTGTAAAATTATTCAACTGCCACACGCGTCAGACGTTACGGAGGAAACGTTAGTCGTAAAAGAAACGTACGAAAGAAGTAAGCGCTGTTTTCATTTTTCGCGGTGTTACTGTTTAATGGATCACACTTGAGAATTACTAGAACGTCATTTCATTATTTTTTTCCGCTTGATGAGAGCATTTTATATGAATGTTCTAGTAATTATTTGCGTGAATCAATATTTTAATTTATGCATGTAAAATTACGAAATCTCTAAATATATTGTATAATTCGTATATAAGTAGATGTATCATGAATCATGAATGTTGATGAAATATTATTTTTCTCTTTCTCTCCCTCGCGGTGAAATAAGAAAACATAATTAAGTACAATGTCTGTAAATTTGAACTTTAAAATGGCAATGTGATGAAAAATAATCGTAAAAGGTTAAGAGAACTCATTAAAGTTATATTTGCTTCTCATTTCGTGATAATCGATAGTAAAAACCAAGTTACACAAGATAATAAGAAATACAATGTATATTTTTATTTCAACGACTAATATTCTTCTCCATTCTATACAAATTCTCTGTACATCTCTGTACATCTCTTTATATAAAGATATACATTACTTTTATTAATCGACGTTCACGCAAAATGAAACAACTTATATTTTACATTACATTTAACTTTTTTTTTCCATTTTTATATGTAAATCATAAATTGATATTAAGTTTCAAGATATCGAATACGTGTCGTGATTTAATCAATTTGATAAATTAATCGTAGAAATTATTGCGCGACATGATTACAACTATGATCGTTGTTCTAACAATAATAAGAGTAGCATCAGTAACATAAAGATGTTTTGCGTTTACGGTTGTTACACATTATTAGCGTTACTGGTCGCGGATCTTTCCCGCCGCAACAGGGAATATTCGTAAACAGTTCTTAGCGTTATGACGTCTGAAATTCTCGGTGAAATGATACGTCTTAAATCAAGATGCGGGTTAATAAAGCTTTCGCGTACCCCGGTTTCACGCGGGTAACGCTTCTTCGCTCGGCGAGCGGTTTTCTACGAGCAATAAAGCGCATTTATGATACCCCCGACGATGCGACGCCACTCGCCCTTTTCTGTTCTCAGAGTCGCTCGGAAGCTTCTACGTTATGTCGCACTGCATGTCGTCCATCCGGTTTCCGACATAAAAGACAAGCGGGCATTATATTCAAAACAAGAAAGTTAGATTTGGATAAAGAAATTAATTAACTCCTTTGAAACGGTATCTAGTTTTATTATGTCGACAACAATACTGAATATCATTTGATATCTCTGTTCTCGGATTATTAAGAATCAATCACATGAGACCACGTCTGATAAAATTAATAATTAATATGATATATTGATTTTAATATATGTATTTATAAAAATTAATGATATTTATTTTTAATATCTGGCTTGATGATACTTTTGTGCTGGATGCTTTTGAAAGTTATGAATTCATATTGAGAAAAATCAGCGACTTAAGCCCACATTTATTGATTTAAGAACTAAAGAATCAGCATTTTGATCATATCACATCCGCTTTCGAAAATCACGAAAATCGTTCCGGGAGACTCGTAGTCTGTCAAATCACCGACTTCTCGCGAAACGACCGCTTTCTCGAATAACGACGCCATCACTTTACGCGTCGTAAGACGCGCGTAAATGGTACCAAATGGGCTCGCATCGTATATTTCTTCACTAGTCCCGCGTCCGGTATGTTTGCAACGATCCTGGTGGTCGTCACTGTCAAATCGGAAGTGGCTTCTAAATCTTGACTGTGTCCCTCAAATGGATTGTTACTTGTTCGTAATTGTCGTATCCACGCGCGTATTTGCGGACATTACTACTAATGTGCGTCCCACACTTTCGCGTTTCTAATTGCGCATAAACATTCTTGATCGCATAACGAAAAAGAGATAAAATTTATTTTTGGAACACAATTTTGCTCGAATTAACTTTGGTAGCCCTTTTCATTCATTATAGCTTTCTATAACTGAAATTATGTATGTAATTAAATATTTTCAAAATATATATTTATTATTTAAAATTTTTTTGTTTAAATATAAATTTTATGTTAATATATTAAAATATTAATATTTAATAGTATATTATTGTGAGGTATAATCAGTTTTATTTGTATTTAAAAATCTAAAGTTTTTTTTTGTTTGTAACTTCAAATCAAAACTTAAGTCACGATATGAAAAATATTAAATAACATCATGAAATAACGGAAAAAGTAATATCAGCTTTATTCGTCATTGTGTTTCACGTAGTTTCCACGTTCGAAGATATAATTACCAGGTCGATGAAAATTGTCAGAAAACGATACTCAATATCAACACGATGTCGGTCATCGAGTAGCGTACATCCGTTTCTGGCGCACTTTCGTCCGGTATTAACGTGGCTTTAACGGGCCACCCTCGTCGTTACGAGAAGGACACGCCATTCTCGCGTTACCGTCCCCCACGACGCAAGAAGAACACGGAAGGGGGACAGGAAGAAGCAAAACGAACGATGAAGAAGGAAGAGAGAGAAAGAGAAAGATAGAAAGAGACAGAGTAGGAAGATAGAAAGCGCAGGGTGGGGCCGGTGCGTTGTGTGTTCCGGTCAGCGCTGTCTCTCTCCTTCACCGTGGCCTCGGCGTGCCCTTTCGTAATTTATGTTTGCTTTATGGCCAGAAGAATAAGGAAGCGTCTTATTAAAGACAGCCGCGTTGCTGCTCACGAGTTGCTTGCTCGCAGACAAACATGGCCAATGCGAAATTATTGTCTCTCTTTCCGACGTGCTATGTCGAAAACAAGCATCTGGTAATAATAAATCTAACAATGTAATACTGACACGTGCTGGAAATTTTTTTAAACTAACCATATTTCTAACCAAATTTAAACTGAAATTAATTTCTTCGTATATTGTATTTTTTTAAACTAATAAATTGATGGGTACACAGTTTATTTTCTTTCGCGATTTTTCTTGGGCGCACGCGCGAATTATTTGAGAGAATTTAATAAATTTATATAGGTATTGTTATTTCATTAAAACATTGATTTTTGTTGAGAATTTTTAAATTAGCATTGATATTTAAATGAACCTTCTTTTTATGTGTGTGTGTGTGTGTGTGTGTGTGTGTGTCTATTCTTTTATTTATTATATAATCTAGAATTTAATCTTAACCTAAGCCAGAGCCAAAAATAGCGTTCAACAGATTTGATTTAACAGAAACTTTTTCGCGCACCAATTTCAACACGTTGCACGTCGGTTGCAAGAACGCGTTTCCACGTTATTAACCCGCAGGTGATAGCGTTACAAAAATAGATAGTACCGGGTGTGTAGTGGGCATGGTCAGAAACTACCGAGTATAAATCCGCTTAGCTCTAACCAGCGCCGACGTCCGGCAAACAAAGCTACGGGCTCTCCCGTGGGACTTCACATGCTGACGTGCCGACGAGAGAATTCTCAGGTAGATTTCAGGTAATCCCGCTGCCGTCGCGGGCGCATGGCTTTCGGGAAAGCATCGGTATAGGCATGGAATACGGTTTCCCTCGGGGTCACGTTCAGGGTATACGAAAAGAAAGGCTCTCGTCTTCTTTCAAAAAATTCTCTTTGATTTATCGAGAAAAACCGCGTTGGAGATATAACATTATTTAGTATAAAATATCTATTGAGATTATTTCAATACATGCAATTCCGTTACACATTATATTAATGTGCAATTCAATTATACTTTATCTCATTCTAACATCGAAGATCTGTATGTTGAAATACTGTGACATAAGAACGAGCATCGTCGTAAGATATAATTTTAATATCACGAATTGATATTAGTGACAATATTACTTTATTTATAATGCTAGTTTATCACATTGTGCTAAAATGTCCGCAATATGCATAAAAAATTGTTATAGATGACGAAAAGGAATGCTATCGTTATACGTTGTTGAAGTATTTGCGTTATCAAAGAATTCATAGTTGAAAATGAACGTCGATTATTTCACGCGTGAAACCGACGATGCGTCGTCGTAGCATCGTTTCCATAGCTCTGTGAAATTTCTTGTATTATTTTTTCCTTCTTGGGGATTGATACGAAGGAAAAGTCTGTCTCGTTGTCGCCGGATCTCACGCTGTATTTTGCATAAACGTCACGAAAGTTATTTCTATGGCTATAGCGAGTGGAAGGCCGTGAGGCCCATTAGACTTGCTATCGCAAAAGATTGAGCGGGTCCGGCTCTCACTTTTATGGCGAATCGCTTTTAGCAAGTATCTAAATGACGATTTCTCGGCTAAGCTACTCGCCCCCTCTCCATTCTCGACCGATCGTTTCGACTTTTTTAATGCTTTCCATTACGGATAAGCCGGCCTCGAAAATGTAGACACTAGTGGAATGTACGAGCGAGTCGCGTCATTCCCGCTTTTAGTTCCCGAAAGCCGATCTTACCACGTCGACAGCTGAACAAATCGCGGAATTAATTTCACCGGCGCGACGCGACGATGTACGGATACCGGCGACGTATAAATCTCAGAATGCGAGATGTGTGTGTATTCCACTGTTAGCTCCACGAGCCTGATATTTACTTTTAGCTAGTGAACCAGTCAGCTAATATTCTGAATAATTATTTCTGTTTGCTGCTTTCGTTATTACCTCGAATGAAATTTAGGAGATTAAATTTCAATGATGCCATAATATGAGAATATATGCCTTAATATGAGAAATTCTCGCCAATTTTTTGTTTTAGTACGGAATGGAATTAAAATTAATTAGTGATAATTACACATGTATATTTGAAGAAAATTAAAAGGTCTTGAAATCGTGAATGTACCGATTATGATTATTACGTAAAATTTATGCGTAATGTAATTACTGAATATATTATTTCACTGCGAATTCTTGTTTTCGAGTGTTGATCACGGGCTCTTCTAAAATTTTTAATATATGATCTTCGTTCATGTTTTGTTCGTGATTTTCCTTAAATCATTTTTATTTTATTGAAAAACAAAAATTTAAAAAAATCGTTGGAGATGTAATTATTCAAAATATTCAATTATTACCAATTAATCTTTTGTTATTAATGACTATATTTTATTTTGAAAATGAAATAATCCAATTGTCATGTTTTTCAATATCTAAACTAAGCTGTTAGCCTCCTTTCTTCTAGCATCAAAAATTGATCTATAAATAGCATAAACTCTTAATCTCTCTAATTCTTGAAACGTTTTCAGTGTAATGCTATAAACTAATTGATCCGAGAAAATGCAGACGCGAGAATCGACTGGGCAACTATACCGCGCCGAATGTATTCCAACTATTCGCAATCAAAATCCGCGAGCGGCTCTCGAACAATGTTTGCCAACGATGTTTGCAGGGGCCGGGTACTAGACCGAACCGGAGCCAGCCGCGTTCTTGATCGGGGCCCGCGCGTCGATCGTCGGCATGGGTATTAAAGGGACCGTTAATCGTCGCGGCCGGCGAACAATGGCGACATCGAAATTACAGGTATACGCCCGGCTCGCACGCGGCGCGGCGTGTCTCGGCTCTGTTCGGAGATCCGCGCTACTCTGATATATCGTTACATGGCGCCTGTATATGTGTACGTGTATGTACACTCGTAAATAGAGCATCACGGCGCGTTTTACGCGTTGCTACGCACGTACGTACATACGTACACACATGCGTGCGCGCGCACTCCCTCGATCCTTTGGAATGTCGGCCGGCGAATACGCGCGTGTATGCTTCGGATGCGATTCCCGCGATGCGATACGTGTCCTCGCGCTCCTTCGTCGGGGTCAGGAAAAACGGCCAGCTCGTTTCTCGCGATTTTTTTTCTCTCTATCCTTCCCTCACTACCATTACGCGTGCATGCATAAAGAGACCTTTAATTGAATTTTTTTTTTTTTTTTTGGAACCGGCGCAAACACGCGCACAAGGCGAGTCGAGTATACTTGTCCCACGTTATTCTTACCTTCGCGTATCTAACACCTTCATACGAGCTAATACACGCTATGTCGTTATTATTCTATCGAAATGACATTTTCATCATACATACAATTTTTAAATATACTAAAAAAATTAGTAGCGTAATTTATCTTGATCTTTAGTAAAACACGAAACATTTATGATTCCTAAATATTATAAACAATGATAAGAAAAAAATGTAGAAAAATAAGAGAAAATAAATTGTAGAATTTTATAAACTTAATTTTCATATAAACAAATTATAAATTAATGTTTTTGTTACAAAATGAATTAACATTCATAGGAAAATATAAAAAAAAAAACATTATAATATATGTTAATATATGCTAGAGAAGCTTGGATTGATGTTGAAGACATGTATGAAGATTGTAAATATTTGCAAAATCAGTTAAATCATTTGTAAAAGTTTACGTCACAGTAGCCGTAACTTTGACACTAATCTAGAATCATCAATAAGACATGGCTTCACGCGATGTCTTCACAGGAACGTACACGCCCATCCGAATTTACAACGCTATTAAATCATGTAACAGTGCGTTAATGATGTAGGAAATTTAATGGCTGTTTGTGTCTCCGTGATTAATTATTCCTAAAAGCAGAAACTATTTCTACGCGTGTGTTACACGCGTAGTCGGATATGTACAAACACGTATTAATCTTTATTAACACACTACCGTGCATTCCACACGTTATACAGCGGATAATTTAGTTATTCCGCAATAGTGCTTTTCATACTTTGCACGACGCCGAATTACATCGTCAAGCGATAATCCCACGCACAAAAGCCGGATATTCCGCTACTCCGTGTAATTTCATATCACCGTGTAACATTATAGCGAACGATCGAGCGATGTGTTGCCTTAGGCCCGCATTCACACCGCATATTTAACGTTAAACATAGTTAGTCTCATCACTATCTTATATTTTACATAGAACACAATTTTTATATCAATTAAATAAAATTGTTATTCAATTCTTAATCAAATCTTAATCATCTCTTCTCTAATCTCAGACTCGTTATTCTTAATATTTTTTAGTGCTAAATTAAACACGGACTTGTATTTTCAATGTGCTTGATCGACTCTTAAGTATAATAATGATTGCAATAAATGTACATTATATCGATAAATCTTAGATAGTCACAATTCAATGCTAAATATTTTTTATTACAATTCAATTTATGTATGGAATTTATGTGCTCAATTATCTCCATGAAATTTAGAATCATGAGAGCTACGTTTAAGCGCTAAATGTGCGCTGATAATGCGAACCGTATTCGAAACAAGATTAACATGTCGTCCAATTCGCCGATGATTCACGATCGTTCCGTCTGTTTCACGGACGAGGGATGCACCCCTTATTCCTCCCTGTCACTCCACCGGTTATTACGCAGCTTTTAATAATAGAGACACTCGCGTATGCACGCCTCTCGCGCATAAATCTCGCGCGCTCGCTCGAGTTCGCGCTGGCGATTAATATCTTTCGATGGAAATCCGTCTCCCCTTTATTTCCTCTTTTTGGTTCTAAGATCGAGCTAGTGAGTACTGTACAACTTTGCCGCTTGATATATAGAACAATATATATTTCAATATATCTTTTCTCTTCCAGAATATACAGAAATTGAAATATCTATGAGTATTATCTATTATATAAATTTACATTTTTATATCATGAAAAATGAAATTAAAAAATTATATAATCGTAAAAATATAATATTATTTGATTAATTTTACTATATATTTTACGATCAATTTTACTATATATTTTACGATCAATTTTACTATATATTTTATGATCAATTTTACTATATATTTTACAATATATTTGTGCACTCAAGCTATCGTATAAATATATGCATGAAAATATTCTTATACTTCCAATACTTACAATTAATGTAATCATGTGTGCTCGACGCATCAATATAATTTAAGTAGTTATTCGTGCACGATTAGATAACCTGAGAATTATTTTATTCGCTTAAAGAAATCTTACGAGATATCCTTACATTTCATTGAACAATTCAATGTACTTTTTTTTTAAACATTTCGTATATACTTTACGTGTAATGTATTAAACCTCCGCCTATGCATTTAATTAATTTTTATATTTGAATAATTTTATTATAACATTATTTTCGTTATTTTATTATGAAATATTCTCGCTTGAATCAATTGTAAGGCGGTTTACATCGTGTGATGACGGAACACTTTCGGCATATGAACATCTGAGCCGCTGTGTGTACACACGCCGCTCTTGTACCGGCAGTGCGCGGTAGTCGTGTTTATATCGTAAACATTCGCCGCGACCTACGTCGTATTAATAATATTCGGATCGCTGCTCGGAGTCGAGCGCCGATCGGGCCGCTCCTCGTAACCCTTTCACGCCAGTCGAGCTTGTAATCCGACGCGCGCGTGTGTTGGAGTTATTGCATTCGCTACTAGTGAGTTTAGACGACGAAATCAGTCACACAGAAGAGAGAACGCGTCCAGCGAGAATTATCTGTGCAATTGCGATAATCGGTCCGAAAGAAGCAAAGTGACGCGATGTAATTGAATGTTACACAAAATCAATTTCGGAAAAGTGATTACAGGAAAAAAAAGGCTTATATAAAAACTCGGAATTTAATGTATAATATATTGGCAGATGAGATATCTGAGAATTAAATTATTTAGAAATATATCTGTGAAATATGAAAGCTAAACAATTCTAATATTTTAAATTCTAGAAAATTTTTTAATTTGTATATATATTCTTCATTTTTAATTGTAAAAAATATCCAAAGTTCTGCAAAATATTAACAATTATTTATAACGCTTTTGAAGACATGGATCCTTTAAGGATTATATATTACAACGCGTTTTACGCTCATTATTTTGCAGGACAGTGACCCGATTGACATAATTTCTCTCTCAAAACGACCTTCCGTTGCGTTCTCGAAGTGTGTTTATTCGCACGACGTGCAGCATGTTTTTTCGCGTTCACGCTTGGGCAATCACACGGTGCGAATTTCATCGACTTTATCGACGATATACATTAACTTACGAGTTTATTGTACGACCAATCGAGCCGCGATTCCGTTCGTGCGAAACGGTCATTGTCACTGACGTAACGATTAACTTGCATAACGAGTTCCGCTTGAAGGGCTGTAAGATTTTTGTAAATGTAAAAGCGATTTTTTGGGATCGATTAGACTACAGTGTATTAATGATAATTATCTATAATCAACAAAAATATTTTGCAATCCTACTAATATTCGCATTCTGTCGGTATCCGGCATCCTCTGAAGGGCTGTAAGATTTTTGTAAATGTAAAAGCGATTTTGGGATCGATTAGACTACAGTGTATTAATGATAAACGATGTTTTACATAATATGTAATGTGTACCATCGTATAATAACAGAGATATGAAATTCAGTAAATTATATATTTTATTGGGTTGAACGGAAAGTTCGTGCTGTTTTTTCGGTCTTCATCTGTTAGCAAAAAACGGAACAAACTTTCCGTTCGGCGCCAATTTTCCCGTAGCTAATATTTATATTTGGCTGTGAGCAATAAGTGACAAAGTATTACATACACTCTTTATTGATAAAAGAAAATTGAATGGAAAATTAAATGGAATTTTCAATATTCTATTAATCTATTACAATTTATAAAAATAATTAAATAAATATGAATAATTGTATAAATGATTTATAAGATTGTTTTTATATTAATTAGTATACAAAATAAGTTGTGTTACTTTAATTATAAAAGGATTTTAGAATTGATTTTTAATTGCATTAAAAGAATTTTATATCCTCTTAGGAACACGTAACGAATATTTCTTCTTTCGGTTTGCGCACATAGAAATGAATTTTCCACACGAGTCGTCACCCCCAGCACGCGAAACAACCCTGAGAAAGCAGGGAGAACCGGCTCGACGGTCGCTAATGAAACCGGCTAATTAAAATTAAATTAGGATTAATTAGGGATCCGTAGTCGTCGAACGCGAAATTAATTTCTCGTCGGAGTTTCGGGGATCATCGGGGGGAGGACTCCTATATTTCCTAGTTGTATAAAACGACCATCACAGGGGTAAGAAAAGGTGGTAGGTAAGAAATAATATTTGTTACAGTCTGTTGTGCGAATATTCTTTCGGATAATAATATGGACAAGAAACGTAGGGATGAATAAAAGTACGGGTTTAAGGAAGCGAGGATATTTGACAAACTTTTAATATGAATATGTTTAATACTAAATATGGTTATATAATTTTTTTTCAATGAAATTCTTACATTAGATGTAAAAATATAAAAAGTTGGAATAAAGTTAAAAAAGCAAGCAATTGCATTCAATGGTAAATATGTATAATTATTCGTTTTTGAAAAAGCCCGCTGTTTAAAGAAAAAAAAAGCGCAATGCGAAAGAGGGGCCAGAAAGAGAGAGAGGGGTAAAACAACGCGTTCTCTCTTCCTACTGGACATAATTCGAATGGCCGCCCGTAGTACATACATATATATGTCCGATCTGATTGCATGCCGCAACGATATTAATCATACTAGGTTGACGTACCCTCGCCCCTTCGCGTTATTTACCTCCTTTCAGCCCCCTGCCGACCCCCGAGGGTCTAACGAGACCGTACCTGTGCTATGAGGTACCCGCAACCCAAGGGTTGCCTTGTGTGTCTGCGGGCACGATCTGTATGTGTGTGTGTGTGTGTGTGTGTGTTTGCGGGTGTGAATGTGTGCAAGGCGGACGGATCCCTGACACGATCGCGGTGTGGAATTCTCATAAAAAATACTCTGGGATTAATTAAAAAATGCCACGTCGCGTAAAAATGGAGGACATCGACTAAGGGAGCCGGATCGTTTGTCGAAGAAAGAGGAAGATTGTGAGAAGTAGAGGTATAGGTGAGAATTATGTGGGCCGAAAGATTATATTTAAGTTCTTCCTGGAGGGATTAATCGATCCGTCCTTGTTTCTTCTTTACTTTGATTCTCTTATGCTTTTCAATTCACGACGTTAGACACTCTACAATGGATATATTTTTTTAAAGTACTTTATTATATTATATTTTCCATTATTAAAATTTTGACAAATTACAAAAGTAGATTTTTTCATTGTTTTTGAGATACAATTTAATTTTTAAATATAATTTATATATTTTACTTAACGATACATGTTTCTTTTCTTCATAAATATAGATAGGCTTAAGAAGAATGAATGTTATTATCGAAGTTTTTAAGAATTTAAACGTCACAGTAATGGTACTCTTGTAAGCTTAAACGTTAAGAAAATATTTTCGTTACAAAATGTAAAGTTTCACTTTGTGAGATACGAGTGATTGAGGACCGTAATTTTGAACCGTGAAACCCGAGAAAAGCAAAGTAAACGAGACATTGATCCGTCCAATGGTATCGTTCAGTTTAGATAGGGATCTATATAGGATTTATTGCATCATGAGTATGCATTCGAAGCCATAAAATGTTTCTATTCATCGACATAGATACTTCTTTGTTCTAACCATCGATTAGAACGTATCGTTTCCTCCTTTTCCCCTCTCGAGGATGACGCGTAAAAACTGCACCCCCAAAAGTCGTTCACCCATATGCGGCTATTTAATGGACGTGCCCTGGTTAACGCCACATCAACGTCTCGGCCCATTCCTCCGACCCTTCGGGGACGGAAAGACATTTCCTATATACCGAAAGTAACTCGACCGGATCTAATCTACTATATCGTCCGTACTTCATTAAGAGCCATTTCTAGTGACGCGGAAAGGTCCGCGATTTATGTTCCTTCGATCACATTTGTCTCGTTCGTCGCTTTGAAAACGCCCTGATTTTTCCTTCGCTTAATGGTCGATCGATTGATGTTGCCGACGACAAGCATTTATGTCAGACAAGCGATAGATTAATTGTCCATTTTCCATGGATGGAAACGTGACTATTTTGCAATCGTTTACTTTACAAATGCCGAGTTATAAAATTTATGTTTGGAGGGTCATGCACTTTTTTTTAATTTATGCCATTTTCAAGCTGAATAATTTATATTGCAAAAAATAACGATTTAAATAAACGGAATAAATCGAGCACATTTTATGGACGTTGTATTCACTTTTAAAGATTTGCAAGTGGAAATCCTGTGGAGCAAAATTTCTTCAGTTGTATTGCTAGACAACGGGAGGCAAAAAGGAACAAAACAGTAACTTTGTTCTCGTTGGAAGAAGTTAGTACTCTCGAGATCGAGTCGAGTTGATGCGGTTAACGAACTGTACAAGCCGCGGAATGAAATAACCAAAGGAAGGCAAGCTGTTTTCCAGCTCGACGACGGGAGGGAAGGGAATCGATCGATCGAGAGAGATTGATCTAACTGAACGTCGAGATCCTCTCGTCAATATCTATTCACGATAGACAACGATCTCGAGTCGGGCGCGGTTTAAAGACTCTCTTAAAAGTTTTCATTTGTCACTTCCGAGGTCCCGGTAGAACTTAATTACCAGCGACGTTAAGAAGAGAACCTGCCGCGCGCGTCCTTCCTCGCGTAAATCATCGGCTGATCGACGCGGGTAAAAAGACACGCTTTACCACTCACGGTTCAGGTCCCCGCGGGCTTCCTACAAATTCATTTTTCGACTCCGAGCCTGGTGCCCTTACCCGCGGCACGGAAGGCTTTAATGGCCTTTAAATAACGACCTCGCTCGTGCCATCGGCCATCCGGTTTCTCGTACAGAATATTACATTAGTGATACCGATGCAACGTGTGTTTGCTGCAAGTATTTTATATAGGACTCGTTCAAACAGTGATTAAAATTTAAGACTAAATTCTTAAGAATATTACAATGTCATGATATCGCCTTCAAAAGTTTCTGGCTGAAGCTGCATCATATTTAGATTTAGGAAATATATTGGGTTGAACGGAACGTTCGTGACGTTTTTCGATCTTTATCTCTTAGTAAAAAACGGCACGAACTTTCCGTTCAACCCAATACAATAACTTTGATCTCATTTGAAAGATAATTTAATTCTCTACAACTTTTGTTTCGGTACTTTTTGTTAAAAGACGCATACTTTCCCTGATATTTGTAAAAATGTAAAAAATAATCGTGATTTAACAGATTTTTGGGCACTAACTTTTTAAAGAAGCATTTTTCTAAACCAGTTAATAACCAATTTCAAATGTACCGAAAAGTGTTTTTCGGCTATAGACGGTTATTCGAAAACCTATGGAACAAACTACAATAACTTTGATCTCATTTGAAAGATAATTTAATTCTCTACAACTTTTGTTTCGGTACTTTTTGTTAAAAGACGCATACTTTCCCTGATATTTGTAAAAATGTAAAAAATAATCGTAATTTAACAGGTTTTTGGGCGCTAACTTTTTAAGGAAGCATTTTTCGACCCATGTTTATAGGAAACTTTTTGTTCGGAATTAATTTATCTTTTAAATGAGACCAAAGTGATTGTAGTTCGCTCCATAGGTTTTGAAATAAACCAGTTAATAACCAATTTCAAATGTACCGAAAAGTGTTTTTTCGGCTATTGACGGTTATTCGAAAAGCTATGGAACGAACTATTGGGTTGAACGGAAAGTTCGTTCCATTTTGTACTAAGAGATGAAGACCGAAAAAACGGCACGAACTTTCCGTATAATGTTTACGATATTAAAAAAAGAATAAATTTCTTATAATATAATTTTTACGATATTAAAAAAAAACAATCTCTTAAAAAAGAAAAATTTATTTTTTAAAGAATTATATTCTTTAAATATTCCAAGCTTCAATGGCTTTTGTCAAAATTAACGAGAAATTGGAAATAATCAGAAAGGAGGAATATAAAAAATACTTATGCACCAAAAAACCATTAATGTACTTTACTATATCGTCTTCACCTTGCCCCTTTTTATCCATATCGTACAGCGAAACCTTAGCCCGGACGAGATCCTGTGAGCATGACGAGCTGGAAAAAAGCCGACGATTATTTACGCCATTTCGATGCTTAACGTCGCGGCCCTACGGCCCCCTATTTACTTGGAAGTGGGTGTTGCTGACGTATATCCCGACGTCACCTTCGCGCCGCCGTATAATTTGTCGGTTAATTTCATTTCGCCTGACGTGTAATTATGTCCAACGCGAGACTGGCGTAAAAGATCTCAACATGAGAACTGATAGTCAAGCGCGAGTTTTAAAGTATTTGCACGAAGGACTAATGGTTTTTTAATTTAAATTTTTTAATTTAACTCTCTTAAAATATTTCAGAGCATATAAAAGAAATATAAATATATTATACAGAAACGAGAAAAATTTTTGGCGGATACGCGCGAAAGAATTTCTATACATCTATTATTATAATTACATATGTTTTATTGTCACACATATACAATCGAGCAACTATTAGACAGAAGATGAGATTTCATAATATATTTTCACTCTTGAGATTTAATTTTCATGGAAGCTTTTTAATTTTCAATTGTTTGCACTTCAAAAAACCCGTTTTTCAACTCTGAAATAAATATAATCCTTTAAAGTTTGCATGCCAGCACCTATAGTTGAAAAATTGCACCGCATGTCTGATATACAATGTACAAAGAATGGACTTTGTGCATGCGCGCGGAAAATAAAACGCGATCTATCTTTCTCAATGATTATTTCAACTATTGTGTGCTATGGATAAAAGTTTCCATTCTTTTTCATCGGATCTCCGATCGCTTTTACGACGCGATGAATGTCTCGCGTCCAATGACATCTTCTCACGGCATCGGTAGTAAGAAAACCAGCGACCGTTTTCGATGCGCGTTCGATCGCGTGAAGTCGAGACAAATAGGTGTGAATCATGAAATACACAGACATCGGTTCTTATGACGACAGTTATTGTGAACAAAATTATAATATTATTATTTGTAAAATTTACCAATATTTAGCGAATGCAGAGATTAATAAAATGCGCCAAAAAGGCGCAATTTTATATTATAACAAACGGAAAACTGAAAATATAAAAGGTTTTTCGTGAATTCAGTTTCAGGGATGGAAATATAGAAAACATTTTATTCTGCATTTGACTAACTATAAAATATTATTTTGAAAGAATTTTGATATAAAAATATTTGTGTAATTTGAAATTGAATATTTGGAAAAATAAGAAAAGTGATGTATATATACAAATTTTAGGTTGAGTAAATTTTTATTTTTTAAAAACCATTACATCATTTTTCATTCTCTTTTTCTTTAATCAATTAAAAAATACGAATTAGTCCGTATATACTCTACACATTTTTATAATGAAATGATTCATACATTGTCATTCCCATGACGAGGAGAAATCTGTTTGTACGCGACTCTTTAAAGAGAAACAAGACTAATTTATCGCGAAGGTCGGCCGCTACGTGTCACCTTCGTTTCTCGTTTTCACAATCCTCGTTAAGTTTCGCACGCGAGTAAACTTGCGATACATACATGGTTCTAAAAAGGAAAATCTAGAAATGAGAGAAACATTAGTAACGCGCGTGTTATTATGAACTAATTCGTGTTCAAAACAGAAAGTATCATATGATTAGAACAATTATTCAAATTGGAACAATAAATTTCAAAAACATATTACGTTTTTTTCATATAGCGCACTTCTTTCTTAATTTTAAAAATAAAAGATGCTTTACACACATATATCTAAAAATTTTCTTATTTTTAAATGATAAAAAATGTATTGTAAAACTTTTAAAGAATATTTATGCATATACAAATATATTTCAAGCTATGGAATTACAAAAAATATATTATTTACTAAAAAAACATTTAAAAATTATTGTGCATATTTTTATTTTAAAAGTATATAATCATCTTTAATAACATTATGGAAAATGCATGAAGAAGGTTGAATTATAATCTCTGAAGAGACATGTATAATTCGAAGAGATATAGATTTGTAATTCGGTATAAATAAAAATTCGTACAAGATGTATTCGTTTCGATGCTGGATGTATGGCATCTTCATTTAAAGAGTATGATCTAAGAATATCGTTAAATGGGATATAAAGATCAGACGTGAGTGATTGATAACGCTTTGCGACATTCCGCGGCAAGCGGCTTCCTGCTGCCAATTATTAATCGACCTGACTTCTTCTAGACTTCTTGTCCGACGCGACCATGAGCTTTCCGAGAAAGTATACGGCGAGTCGCGCGCGCTCACGCGTACATACGCATACTCGAACCATTAATTACAACTCATTAGAGGAGCAACCGCCATCTGTCCCGAGCGTGCTGTGAATCACTCTTAATCATTTCATCTAGAGTCCGCTAGTATGGTGACCCTCGCAGTTTCCTCCGCAACTCTATCTTTTTTTTTTTCCTTTTTTCTTCTCTTCCCTTTTTCTGTCGCTCTTTAAAAAACTTTTTATATTTTTTAACTATTTTTTTAAATATAAATGGAGATTTGGGATTAAATATTCTTGTTCTCATTAAATTATTTACATTACTTAGTAAATAAATCAGCATGTCAGCGTAATTTTTTTTAAACTTCTATTAATAATTCAATTTTAGGGACACACAATTAATATTAATGTTAAGTAATTAAATTATCTTGTAATTTAGATATCCAAACATGCTGATCTCTCTCTTCTTCTTTTCTTTTTAATTATTTTTTTGCTTTTACATTCTTTGCATTTTTTTCACTACATTGTTCAACATTCTTCATAAATAACGAATTCCTCTCTTTGGTATCATCGATTTTACATTGACTTTTATTACCTTATTTATCTACATATATGTTGTATATCTTTTTTATTATTCTGATATTACCATTTTCGCATACGCAATCTATAGTTATTCTTCAATTGCCCATCTACTTTTCTTTATCTTGTTTCCTCTTTTCCTTTCATCTCTTCTTGAACATCATGCGGCTACCAACTTGCACGCGTGCGAATCAAGACAAACTGGTAAATCGACGATTCTGCATATTAGATCGCACGATCGAGCTGAAGCAGATTCTCTCTCAGGATGGTCTCACTTTCTTTTTATTGCTTCAGTCTCTGCATTTTTAACGAGAAGTAAGCGGTTATTTTTAGGAGCAACAATCAACTCGCAATTGTGCAAGAGACTTGATTATCTTTATCTTGACGCGCACCTGCCTATCATAATGCGTTAGCCCGCAGATTAATGGATTTACACTTTTATGGTCGTGAAACATGAGGTGCATTACGTGCTACTTACTTTATACCAACGCTTTACATGTCATACTTTGAATTGCGATTATCCTTTGCGAGTATTATCCTTAACAAAGACTTGAAATTCATACGATGCGTAATTTATCGTCGAAAAACCGCACTTTCCCAGCAAAATGCTTCTCTCACACTTATGCGTGTTATTTCGAAAGTAATCGGACACCGCCCATCTCATGCAATTTAACAGCGAGAATTATTCATTATGTGGAAATAACTCGCACAAGAATTACAAGTGAAGAAACTTAAAAAATGCGATATGATATGCATTGATTTAATTAATATAAAGTTTCAGATTTAACAAACTTGTAGTTTGAAATTTATAGTTGCAAAAGATAGTAAATGTTGAGAAGATTTTGACAAGAAATGTCTCGGATCATGTTTTCTTTCAATGAAAATCTGATATCAAATTATCTAAAACAATTCAAAGAGATTCCAAAGTGCAATTTATAATAAAAATGTAAATATATATTTTTATTTATTTTTTTTTTTTTTTTTTTTTTGTTAACTTCAATATGAACGTAAAAGTGCATTGAGCCATTTAGTTTGCAATAACTTTTTGTGTAGATATTATACAATTATTAATTGCAAACACTGCTGTGCGCATTAATGAACCTAAAAGTCAGTGCTGTATTCGTTCGAGAATCGATTTTATCGTATCGTTGATCGTTATCGTTGTATCGTGTGTATTTTGCAACTAGAACAACCAATAGAATGCCAAACAATTTTAAATTATAATTTATCTTAACAGAATTATAATTTTATATTTAATTATTAAAATAATTAATGCTAAAAAATAGAAAAATAAAATGTTTAAATTTTTGCAACAATAGGTACTTTATGAGTATTATTTATTGATTTAAAGACATCAAAAATATATATTATTGGATATTCTAAAATAAAGAAAGACCAACTAAATTTTAATATAATTTGTACTTATATAGAGCATAAAATAAAGATTAAAATGATTACATTTTACCTAGATCGAGGAAAAGATAAACTTTATAACTAGACTGTAAATAATTGAGAATAATTCGATTAATACGATTATTTTATTACACATTGAATTGTTTTACGACCATACTAAATTTTAATAAGAATTTGTTACGAATTCTTTACGTTATAGTTGTCGCGTTTGATAGAATTAATTACAGCTTGATATAGCTTTGTATCGAGATTAACTTTTTTTTGATTGCATAAAGAAATTGCTGAACTCTATTTAAAGTTTGTCATTGCGTGTTATTTAATCGATGCTGGCGTAATATTTCGCGCAAACTTGCGCTCGGAGTGAATTCGCCGAGGAACGGTTGTACGATTTCCCGGCTATCAAATATCGCTCAAAAATTGCCTGAAGGAACGCGATATTCCGAACTGGATTGTATTTAAGGAAGCCACAGCGAGCGAGAAAATGAGAAAGGAAGAGAAGTAGTGCAGGAGACAAAAAAAAAAGAAATCGATGTTATATGCCTTAAAATTGCATTCTTTATGAACGACAAGAAATACAAACGATAATAGTCATAGAGATTATTTCTCTAAAACATGAAAAATTTGTGATATAAAAAAAAGAAAAAGATAAATAATTAATATTTATTAAATTTCGTATTTAAAATTGTTAAAACCGTTAATTTTACGGATAGATATCAAGATAAAGAATATAATAAATGACAATGTAAGACTGAATAATGAAAAAACTTATTCATGCTATCATGAATAATAATATAATAAAATCTTATACCGCTTATAAAGCTTTTATTAGTAAGGGAAAGCGAGAGAACAACATGGTCACTGCTTGGCAATGATAGGTGCGGAACGAAAACCGGCGGGTGATGAAAGTCTTTAGGAATATATTCGTTCTCGCGGGAATTCATTAACGATTAGCCATTCGGCTCAATCGTGGAATCCGACTCTCCCTGAGCTCTTCTTTCCGCCGTTTTTCAACTCCCACCATTTGCATCAACATCCATCGGCCGTTGAATAGATTAAACGAATACACACCGCGCTGGTAAGCCGACATAACGTCACCCCGTGGATTCCGGCCGTGAATTTTAATCGTGAAAATATGCTCGCACTCTTTGTAACGCGGTTCCGACGCGCGCACAGGCAGGATAATCCGCCGAAACGAACAAACTCGTTTCGAAGCGCTTCTTCCGAGCGTAGAGAGACCACTCGACATAATGCTAGATTATGGTTAGAGGTCGAGCTTCTCTTCTCTCTCTCTCTCTTCTCTCTCCTTTATTCTTTTTTTCTCCCTTCTCCCTTCCTCCCTTTCTCTCTCTCTCTCTCTCTCTCTCTTTTTCTTTCTCTCTTTTACCTCCGATTCCTCTGCGTATGGTGGCAGACTCGCATCGTTGCTTGCCTTCTTTTTATCCTGTGATGCCGCACGATGTCGGGAACTTTCTATGTAGAATTTTGTATACGGATGGTGTATCAGAAAACGTTCGACTCCGTTTGCCGGTCTCAGATTTCTTGGAGAATTTGAAGATGGTTTTACCATAGCTAAAATTTAAATAAATTTTGATTTCTTTTTTTTACTTCTTTTACTTTTGACATTAATTAGTTTGGTGACTATATATAAAATTAAAATTTATAATTGCATTGGTTCAGTTGAGCGACAAGGCATTATAGATAAATAATATGATAAATATGGGGTGTATATGTCATTATTAACGGCAACGACAATCGCTATCTTAAATGGTACGCTACTTTGCCATTTTTTTGCGACTAAATTTCAACTGAGTTTGAACAGGACAGCTGTCTTCGAATAAGGACGAGCCCAGCGTCGGGTGGGCGGGAAAAGTGAGCTTGGAAAACGTTTCTCTGGCGAGATCCGTGTCCGGTCGTGCAGCCGTTGCATAAATATGAGGGAGGAACGAAGCACGCGGCGACATGAAAATGCGATGAAGGCCCCACCGATGATAGGACAGGGGAGGTAAAATGGGGGTTCCGGGGGCGCGGACGGCGATGAGAGCGGCACTGGAAAACGAGCTCGAATTTCTCATCCGCGAAAGGTAACTCCGTGAATTTCCGCCGCGGCGAGAATTGAGCTAAACGGCAGAACGACGTTAAAAGTCGGCTTTTGAAATTTAGACATGGTTCCGAGTCGTCCTTTAATCCTTCCGTATAGCGAACCGTATGGCAAATTGTAGTCCTGTCGACCCTTTCGTATACCAAGCCGTTTTTAATTTTTAATAAATAACAATTTTAATATCATAAAATATCATTTAATAACACAAAAAATATTTTATATAATAGAAAAATTTCAAAGAATATATGCACAATTTGATATAATTTAATGACAAATTGTTTATTTATATAGTATAATAATATAGTAATTAAGTATATATTAAAGTAATATATAAGAATACGATATAAAATAATTCATGTCCGATTACACTAATCTCAGTTAAATTTAGCAAATATAATATTTTATACTGATTGCGTGTATGATAAATTCCAGTTTTTAATAATAGTAATTTAGCGGTTTTGGTTGGAAATGACAGAATAGGAAAAATACAGTATGGAAATTGTAAAATGAAGCTGTGTATCTGACAGTTTAAGAAATTGTGCCGTATAAAATCTTGGTCGCATAATGAGAACGTTTCTGTAAATATGCAGAAACTGCCATCAATATGCAATATACCGCCTTTACATCTTGACGACCGAGAAATGCAAAATTAAACGTAATACATTTCCCGCTCATAAATATCCGATATGACAGCTATATGAAAAATCGAAATGAAAAGTAAGATTTATGCATCTCGAAAAGCAAGATTTATGCATCTTGAAAAGCGATAAAAAGTATTTCTATTGGTTATATATAAACTCTTATTTTATAATATTTTTATTTCCGAATATTACTTATTAAATACTGTATCTCTCATATCTGAATTGATGTTGGAAAGCAAATCTGAAGATTTTCTATATTTTTAGATTTTATACTGCAGTATCTTTTGCATTATATATATTTAGTTTATTTAATTTTTTTATAAATAGTAATATATGATTATCAAAAGAATT
This sequence comes from Formica exsecta, assembly GCF_003651465.1. NCBI lineage: Eukaryota > Metazoa > Arthropoda > Insecta > Hymenoptera > Formicidae > Formica > Formica exsecta. The sequence continues at coordinate 1,593,891 of NW_021853600.1, read as the reverse complement.
CGCATCTTGAAAAGCGATAAAAAGTATTTCTATTGGTTATATATAAACTCTTATTTTATAATATTTTTATTTCCGAATATTACTTATTAAATACTGTATCTCTCATATCTGAATTGATGTTGGAAAGCAAATCTGAAGATTTTCTATATTTTTAGATTTTATACTGCAGTATCTTTTGCATTATATATATTTAGTTTATTTAATTTTTTTTATAAATAGTAATATATGATTATCAAAAGAATTCTCTGTGTGTGAAAAATATTCTTTAAAAAAGAAAATATATTTTAAGTTTTTATTAAAATGAGAGCATTTTTATGAGTATTTTTTATGTTACTTTAAAAAGATTTTATCTTATTTTTATCTTTACATACACCGAGACGAGATAGTCAGATATTCTTTTTAACATAAACTATTTCAAAAATTGATAATGGAAGTTCTCCAGTCGTATTTAACAGACTAAAAAAGCAAATAATATTTTTCATTGTGAGCTCGCTATTATATCGAAATTAAATTACGAGCGCCATGAACTTACGATTTAATAACAATAACTTCCTAAATTGTCAGCGCGTGCATGAAAATGCAGCGATGTTGCGGTATCATTAAAACGAAAAGGGAGGTCGGGACGAGTTTTGGACGGAGAAACCAGTTTCCATCCTATTCGCTCTCCTCCACCTTTTTGAAATCATTTATACAGCGATTGGAAGAAAATATAAGTCAGAAATCCTAGTGTGTCTACTCTTTACGCCATGAAGACAAATTTTTATATGACCATATAAATTTGTCGTCAAAAGAAATTTTATTTCGACAAAATATCCTAATTGATTTTACTTCCTATAACTTACGATTATTTTTTGAAATATATGCGTGAAATTCATATAGTTTTTTATATTTAAATTTATATTTTTATCTCAAAGATAATGAGAAAAATATTATTTGTCAAACAGCAATCATTAATGCAAGATTATCTTTTTATATTTTATAACTATATGAAATTTTAAAATATCTTTGAAAAAGAATACGCAGATTTATTCAACATTTATTATATTTATTCTTTTTTATAATCGTTCCATGTTATTTCAATATTTTTATGAGAAAAAGTATTTGAAAAGTCAGAGAAGATGATTTTCTCAATTATCTTTCCCCGCTTACATAAGGTACGACCGACTAAAAGTATGATCTTTTGGGCAAATAGGAAAATCATGAAGCAAAGGCGGAAACATTGGCGGGTTAAAACTCGCGGATTACTTCGCCGCGGCTCGTCTAACCGGGAGATATCATTTGCTCGCTCAAATATTTGGGCATCCTTGCTGGATCTCGTCTTTTCGCTTGGCTGCGTTTCGACCTCATCGCTCCTTTTTTCGGCGCGCATCCCATTCGGAGATCGGGGTGTGGAAAAAAGGGGTTAGGGAGCGAGTGTGGACCTCTTGCACTTTAGTCCGATTAAATAGTACGGTCCTGGTCGGGCGGTTGGTAATTACGCAAAGTGGTCGGCGGTCTCTAGTTACTTCGTGTTTTCCGGCGAACTCCACTTCCGCCGCCGCCGCCGACCCTCGTGATTTCTCGACGAGGGAAAACGAAATTTCTACCATTCATTATTATCCCGCGGCCTTGCTATACTGCTATCAACGATCCGTATCAATCCGTTCACTCCAACTTTTCACTCGAGAAATAATGAAATATTTTTCAAGATATTAGCAACAACAATAGTTAAAGTGTTTTTAATAAGTTGATATTGATTTTCTACTGGAATGATATTGTATTTTGTATAGTATAGACATTTGCTTCAATTAAATTATCTGAAAAATAATCGATAACAGCAGAAAAAGAACAACAATAAATTGATTTAATTATATACATATATATATTTTAGAATTGAAAATCATACACAAATACATCATTAATTTGCTATTGTCGCAAGGGTCTTTTTTTCTTAAATAATTAATTAGTAATTAACCGCTAAAATATTACAGAAAATTGCTACTTGAAGAAAAATAGTTGTAACAATATTAAAGCAATTTAAATCGAAAATTATTATTAAATCAATATATTATTGCTAAATCTTATATCACAATATTCTTACTTTTCTCTATTTTTTAAGTAGATTATTCGATACTGCAACGAGAAAATTGATGTTGACACGATCTTTTGTTTTTTGGCAGTTTCTAAGGATAATTTCCTGCATTACATTAATTTCCTTAATATTTGTTCTCTATTATAACTGCTATAATATGAGAAAATGCTTTCATTTGAAAAAGAAAATATAAATCTGCATTGCTGAGTTTACATTTACGTGGACAAAAGAATGAGAGCAAAGTATAATAAAATCGAATATAAAATCTAAACCTGAAGACAGATATAATAGAATCGTGGTGAGAGCGAAATATTTATCGAACAAAATTCGCGATGGAAAGCGCAGATCGCGCAATGCCGAGTGGACGGGATAGGATTGGTTGCGTTGGGACGTTTAGATTTTAAAGCGCGCAGGGGACGAGTGCGCGGCCAATTTGGCTCGCCCCGATCGACGTAATATATATCTATCATTGCGGTTTGCACGGGGTTGCGGTTTCGATTTGCGACCGGCAAATGGAATCACGCGTCCTCCTCTCCGCGGCGTCGAATCTCGACATTATAATCGAACGACTCGATTCGCACTCACGCGAATTCGTAGCTTCGTTTCCCGTTCGCTCGGACTCTCTGGTCTCTTTGGCCCGCGCGAGTTCAACTCGGCATTGAAGTAAAAACTGCATCGCGGCAGGAAGCCGAGGTAATCAAATCAATTTCAATGCGAATTTGCCTGCTTTTTGCCGGCCGCAGTGCCTCACGTTTAACGACGTTATTTCGCTCGCAAGTTTGCGCATCTCTCGCTTCTTGCAGGAGAAGCGAGCGCAAAACAAGCGAATTGAAGTGCGAGAACAACCATTTTAATCGCGCTGGATTCCATTGAACTGCGACGGTTTATCGGGCGATTTTCTCTATGTTTCAGTGTTTCGCTGTATTTCTTCCTTACTCGTCGCAACATCGATCGGCATTAGTTGTTTTTGCCATCAGATATTTTCAAGTCTCGCAGACAGAAAACAGTATTTAATTCGCACATTATAATGTTTTAAATTTCTAGATTACTTAAAAATTATGCAGATGTTACATTAAGAAAAAATAAGAAAAAGAAATAATTTATATACTAATAATGTACTAATAAATAATATACTAATTACGTAAAAATACAGAATTTGATTATCACATTGGTCGTTACAATGTCTTTATAGAAGAAGTGTTTCGTGAACCACGAGAGCCTGGAATATATTACTCGTCGTGTTCATTTTTTGGCAATTAAAAAATCTGATCTTCTTAACATCCTACTGCGTGACCTAATAAATATGCAACGCGATTCTTCATGTGCCAGCTTCTTGCCGCGTACACTGTCGGGGATTGACATGTAAATCATGCTGAGACTTTTTGCCAACCATAGGACATCATTAAGTTTCTGCACCCTCGGGAGTGGCGGGCACGTATAAGTAACCGGACGACGAGAGTAATAAATGTCGCGAGCACACGGTATAAATAATCATCGATACGACGACAGCTTGCTCGTAATTAAAGGAGATGGTGATGTACTGAAAACCGTATAATGCGGAAATTTATGTCCCACAGTGAAACGTAAAACTCGGTGAAAAAGTTCGAAGATAGTGCATCTCTAGACATCACGTTTGGTTTGATACTGTCGCAACGCCTGCTTGCATTTCGTTTGTCACGGATATCAAAGTATAAACTTGGAAGTTGAAACGCATAAGCTGTTTTATCTCTGTTTAAAATTTACTTTTATATTTATTTATTTTTATTTATTATTTATTAATTTTTTTTGATATAATTTACGATTATTTTTTATTTTTAAAATAATATCCGATATTTATTACTTCGAAATTAATATTTTGCAACTGTGTTAATTGTCTCTTATATAAATGCAAAATTTAAAGCTGCATCTGATATTCGTTTATTGTATACTTAGACTCACATTTCACAACTTTTTTATAATTATGGTAATTGTAATTAAATATAATTTACTGCAAAAAAAATGATTATAATTATATGCAATTTATACTATAATTCAATACTTTTGAACTACGTACCATCTATAAAACTATATCTTTTTAATAGTAATATTATATATATGATTTTCTTTATACGCATAATAAGAATATCAAAATAATTAAAGATTTTCTTGCATCGGTCAATATTTTGCAAATGGCAATAATACTTTTAACGAACAAATTAAAAAATATTTTATATACGTACATACAAAATACATTATACACGTGCATACAAAAACCCTAAAAATTTTTCTTTTGTTTTACAAAATAATTCGAGAAGAAATTGCGATAGGGTTGAGGAAGACATCTGTCAGTATTTCTCGCAGGAAGGATTGCGGAGCGAATTGAAATGAAGAGATCAAAACGGGGGAGGCGAGAAACTCGTTCGAATCGGCTGCTCGATCTCCGGGTTGGCAGGATAATAAAAAAACGACGGTAGGAGGGTGAAAGACGGACGCGAATGGGGGAGAATCAGGAGGAGCTATCCATTAAAGGCACTCGCGGCCACCGGCGGCTCCCATTTTTTGAGACTCCGTTGAAAGGGGAATTTGCCTTTCCTGTTTCGATCGCCGCCCGAGAGATATCGGCGGAACGCAATTAAGAAATTAAAATGAAAGCGTAATCGTGCGACGGGCTTCGTAAAATGATAACGGTTTAACGCAAAAGCGACATTATCCAGAGTACAGTAATTGCAACTGCAGTCACCGCTGGCGCAGTAGTAATGCAGTTTTATTTTTTTGGCGCTTTCGTACAAGATATATACAAATATCATACACAAACACGTAGATCGCTGCTTTTCCTCGATCTTTGATAATGTATTGATCCGCAAATGTAGAATAGAAAGTTTGCCAATTATTATTGCACAAAATACGAGTTTATCATTTTTCTCTCAGAAGCAGAAAGAGATAAGAAAATCCGCGAACTTTTAAATTAACACTTTTGATCGATAAACGGTTTAGACATCTCGCAACATTAACATTTTTTAAATCTTTTTAGTACAATTTTTATTTTAGAATGCATTAGAGAAAAAGAGACTTTTTTGTATTAAAAGAAATTTATTATATATTGGTTTCAAATACATTTAAACTTAACAATACATTTAAACTTAAGCAATGTTGTAAAAATTTTTTAAAACGACTGAAACTGTTTTGCATAAAACTTGTACGAGCAATTAAATATCTGCAATGTGATAATGCAGGTTTTACTCGGATCACTCTTTAAAGATCATCGGAGGACATTAGAAATGCGTCCTTTGTTGATAATAAATTCTTCCTCTCGGTCGACAGAATTAATTATGTTCGAAGTACGAGGTCTGCAGCAGATAAAGAGCTTTTTATATACGCGTGATATCGTCAGTTCACCTCGAGCGAATGTCGGCTGTCGATTCTGCCAAATTTAAGGGCTCCAGAGATCCGGCGCCAATGCGCGTTTAAATTGATGGCTTCACGGTCCCTTGCATTTCGCGCTTAGGTACTTCGTATCTCTCCCTCCCGCTCGGACGAAGCCTACCCTCTTGTTCGCGAGGGAGGCGCGATCTGGAGCTTTATCCTATTAATCAATGCGCATAAATTGTTTTAAGGGAATCGTTACCGTGCCATTCAGACGTGCCGTACGACGTTGTTGCCGGGGTTAATGTCGCGCGCAGAATGAGAGGGGAAATTCGAAGCGGCGAACCGGAATCATTAGATGTAACACGAAGTAGACGCGCCGATGGGCTGAGATTTATTGGCTTGGAAATAGAAAATTCCGCAGCTGCACTCGCCTATTTATTATCGTCAGATTTGAAAAACTTTGTTCCATGATGGAGCGTGACGTAATTTGCATTGCACTCGATTTACCGACAGCATTAGATTTCTGTTGTAGATACAAGCGATATATCGTGTTTCTCAAAATTTTTTTGTTATATAACAGATGGCTAAAATATCTAATTAAAATATTTTAGTTATAAGATACGAATATGAAACATATTTTGTAATAAGATTGACAAATCACGCTTAGTAACTTTTATTTCAAATTCACTCAAATTTATTCTAAGTTTTTATATCAAATATAAATATATTCTGCGTATATATATTATGTATGTGTTGAAAGAAAATATAAATTAATATTTTTTAAACTTTTAAAGCATAGTATTTTATTAAATACTCAACGTAAGAGAGCGGAATGAAGATAGGAAGAATTGTTCATTAAAGGCATTCAGCTGATAACCAAAATTGATTCAGTAATTGATATAAACTTGAGAAGTGAGCTCGTGATTATTTGCGGTTGAATAATATCGTGTTTATTTCTGATAAATAATTTCGGCGCGTTGTGGCGGAAAGGCAGCGGTGAAACTTTCATCATAGAATTCGCTCGCGATACGAGAGCTCATTACACACCAAGCGATTTAATTCGGAGTTGAAATGCCGGATTATGAACCGGTCCGCTGATATTAATATCAAACGATTATCTCGTTCGATTATTGTTATCGTTGTGCGATTAGCGGGTAGATTTATGCGGCGCGTCCGCTCGTACAAACTAATAATCTAGCTATTTTGTACCAATGTAGCAAATATTTATTATATATTATTATCATGATACAATAATAGAAATTATTGTAAAATGCCATTTTTAGATTTGTAAAGATCATTGGTAATTTTTATTCTTTATCTCTTTGAATAACTTTATTTTAAGATTAAAACTTGAATTGAGAGAATGTAAGAATTGAAAGAATATAAATTTATATAAAAATATTTAAGATTAGAAGAACTGTATAATTTAGAAAGATATTATTAGATTAGTAAAGTTTTGAATGTTAGCTTTAAATGAAGAATTTCCCGAACAACTAAAACTTTAAATCAAAAATGTTTAAGAAGAATAATAAGAGTTAGTTGGATTCAATCACAGCGACTGAATGCAATCGATTAAAAATATACAATTGCCTTTGAGCTAAACTTCTTTGAAAAAAATTTACTTTAAAGCTTTCTTTTTTTCTTTATTCGCGCGTTATTATCGTCTCTGTGTCAATTGAGAAGATGTCATGAAATAAAAACGGAGATAAGAGAAGAAAAAGTCGGGCAGGGAAGGTAAATAAGAAGAAAATAATTCGAAGAGACCGTCTCGTGGTTAGTAACTCGTCAGTTTCTCTGGGAAACGTGAGAGGAACAAGTGGAGACGGCTCGGAGTTGGCTTAACTTGCGTTATTCTCGTTGTCGCCGGAGCAAACGACTACTCGCGTCACTGAAGGCACCTCTTTTTCTCTTCTTACTGCGTTCAACTGCTAGGCATCGCAGACGGCTTCCGGTGACTGAGATCCCGCGGAAATCTTACAGGGACTGAGCTGAGATACCAACATATAAACTGGTGAATCCATGATTGTCGCTAGAGCTTGCGTTGATCTCTTTATGTTTCATTCTCTTTATTTTTTTAAAATAAATTTATATCTAATCAAACTGAATCGCGCTGAATTAATAGGAATAAATCACTTCCGATTTAATATTTAAATGTGACACGCACTTTCGAGTATTAATTTATGTCATTTTAATTCCACTACTTTTATTTTCCTGAAAAAAATTGTCTTTTTGAAATTTTATATCAGAAGAGAGAGCAATTTAAGAAGTTTAGATTTATAAAAATCCTACAGAAGTAAATTTCATTCAAATATTGCACACATCAAATATATGAACTTTACCATTTTGTGTATATTTTTAAAGTATCTCCGGATTATGAATAAATCGCATTTTTCGCGTCTTCCTTTACCTCTTTTCCAGATTTACCCCAATGATACCGCCTACCCCACCCTCGTGCATCATGCACGCCGTAATAACGAATAATGCGGGGCAGTTAGACGGGCCCCGACCCCGTCGGTCCTTAAGTGAAAAGTGAGCCCTCGTTCCGTGGAGCACCTCTAAGCCGGGATCGTGCACGCGGAACACGCAGTGGGGATCAAGTTTTTCCGAAGGGGGCGAATAATATAATCGTTACCCGACGGCGTTTGCGTAATTTTTCCTTTTATATCGTGATGCGATATATTTTTCCTCGGCGTTGATACGTTACTTGATGGCAGGTTTGTCTATTTCGCGCAAATTGACAACTGTGACTTTTAAGCGCGTGCAAAAAAGTTATATTTTGTTATAAGATATTTGTTTGCTATTAATCTTGTATCTGTATGTAAAGTATTATATTTGCAAATATTGCAAATTCGTGCGTTAAATCTTGTTTTTAATTTTTCAGAATATTACTTAATCATTGATGATATAACTTAATTATTGATAATATAAAAGAGAAGAGAACATTTTTTAATGTCTTTATTTTTTTTCGGGTTTGCTGAAAGCAATAATAATAAAATTTTAAATGATAAAGAATTATATATAAATTACATGCTTTACATTTTACATATTTAATTCTGCTGGCAATGAATTGCTTATTTTGTATCATAAATTAGTTTTCTTGTTATATATATACTCTTTTTCTATTTTTGTATTATAATAGAGATAATATGATGTTGTATCACTTGCGCTTTATATACTTATTATATCCTAGACGTTAAAATTGACATTAGCAAAAAGACAGTGACAGTTGACATTTCGATATTTTAAGCGAAAGTATGTTACTTATTACTCGCTGACGCCGGCTCTATCATGAGGTATAAGCTAATTTGCTTATAACTCCATTACTTATTACTCGATACTCTTGTAAAATCAATAAAGAGCTAAAAGCAATGAGGAAGAAAATATTTGATTGACATTCATTCTTTCGATAATCTATGCATTTCATTGTGCAATATGTAAGTGTATCGCTTGTTTATTACATTTATAGAGAACATATTTGTTAGCTAGACACATGAGATATTGACAATTCTAATAATTGTATTATCTGATAGGACAAAATCATTGCTAGCTTTATCTTAATGTGTTTTTTTTTTCTATTCTCAAACCGTTAACTTTTTATAGTATTATGTGTAATAACATTTTCAATATTTTGGATAATATAAAAAAGAGAGAGAGTACATGGTTTTAAGAAAATTCTTACATGCAATTTATAAAGAATAGTTAACACTTTATTATTTCGATCGATTAATTTATACATCAACTACAATATTTTAGCATATTGAAACAGTTTTTTTTATGTTTTAAGTATATAAATTGACGTTAAAGTTAATTGTTTTGTTAATGGGAACTATTAAGCAAAAAATCGCAAGATTTTCCTGTGGAAATCTCTATACCACGGCTTGAATAGCGAGAGTGATTTTTTGACAGCTGCGTTCTTTCATCCATTTTCTTTCTCGATGCTTGCCGATGGCTCCTCAGTTCCCTTTAAATTAAAGACGTTGTACGGTACTTGCTCATAATTGTTTTATGCTCTACCGAAACATCATTTCCAAAATGAAACTTGATCTTCACTGAGAGGTTATTTACACCATAAATACGCGTTGCTCATTTAACAGTTTTCTAATTTTGTTGGGTGTTTAGAAGATATACCGTTTTTTGCGCGATTTTAATTTGATTTTATTGTAGCCGAAATTTAACGGAAATATAATACCATTTTCGTCCCGTTATTGCCAAGTCGCGTTAGGCAAATTTATATAAATATAGATGCAAGTTTATTTCATTTTATTTTCTTAATTCTTTTTTTCAATGAGCAGAGTTAATTTTTATTTGTACGATATCAATTTTGAGATTTATTTATTACAAACATTTTTTCTATTATAGCAAGACACGAAATTTAATACGTAATGGTTTATTTTATAATACATATATTTATAACACACTTATCGTGTACGTGATATATATAAATTATATTATAATAGAATATTAAGAAAGAATATTTTATCTTTGAAATATGACAGTATATATGTATATATAATATATTGAAGCAGTTTTAAATTTTATGACGTGTAGATATTGTTGTGATAGTTCGAAAGTCGATTGAGAGTTCGTATCGTACATGTGTCCTACAAAAGCACGAAAGCAATAAAAGACTTCACATCGCCCATTCGATAATCTCATCCGTGTCATGCTTGCAATAACATCCGATTTCTGATAGGTGCTATAGGATTTCAGTAAGCGCTCTTGTTCTGGAAGTCTTTCTCAAAGTCGAAGATATCAAATTTGCATTTTTTTGCATTTGCATTTTCTTCGTAGATACTGAATTTGCATTTTCCAGACGAATCGTGGAAACCGCGATTCTCGTAGGGATGACTATATATTTCCACTCCAATTCCGATATTAAACATATATGTAAATTTTATCGGTCGATTTAAATCGATCGTAGCCTAGTTTTCTAATAATACAAATGGTTAAAATACTAATTCAAATTAGTGAAAAATAATGGAGAAATATTCTATTAATTTTTATAGGCGGAGCATATTTCGTGAATAGTTTAATTTTTATTATATACAATCACAAATGTGCAATCACTTCCGCAAGTTATGAACACTATTACGTGATAAAAAAATTTGTCATTTTCTGGTTAAGTTATTCATATAATAAGAGTTTGTAAAAAAATAACAGAATCGAACTATTTGCATTAATAAGGATAATTATTGCGTATCTTAAAAATAGCAATGTATTGTTTAAATTGCTCAGTTCTGTAATTGTTAATGAACCTACGTACAAATGCTATATTTGGCAAAGACAGACCGAGACAAAATTGAAAGCCGTCCGTGTTACTTGGCTTCTGTCAGAGTTACGAAGTCTGATATCGGCTGGTGAAATTTTCAAAGCATCGCGTCAACTCCACGTCGCGTCACACCGTGGATGTCGCGATGAACTCCGGTAGAAGCAAGACAGAGGCAGGCTTCGACGAGGACAAAACGGAAGAAAGGTCTCTCGAAGCGAAGGAGGGGAGGACGATAGCATTCGAGTGGCACGGGAAAGCGACACGACGGAATTTCAGAAATTGCACCCGACATTTTCGCATGCAGCGTGTATAGGGCCGAGTTGCAGTTTTCTGTGGCTCTCTTCTTCTACCATCTCCTTCCCCTCATTCTCATCCATTTCCTGTAGCTACTCGTTCTTTCCAAGTTTTTGCAATCGAAACAGCAGGATATATCGACATTCGAAGATATCTCCGTAAATCGGCTACTCCGCAAGAGTCATCTCGACGTCGCGACGTTGATATCGACTCTAAGTGAGTTATCGCAAAGATCGAACGCTGCGTAAATTTTGATCGCGAATCGCGAATGTGTGCGAAATGTTACACGTTTTGTAAAACGCACACAGTATACGTAGAGGATTGTAATAGATCGATATATAATAAAATGTGCAAAATCTAGATAATATATAATTTCCAAGTTTTAATTTTTGATTAGTTATTTATAATATTATCTCTCAAGAATTAACGACGGAACTTATAAATGTTAGCTAAACTGTGCGCATTCTTGCAGACTCCGCTCTCATTTTTGATGAACCAGATTCGCGATGGATTTTTCGCGGGGAAAATTGCGAGTTAATTTCCCGTGTGATCGCTCCCGGCCCCTAACATCGACTCGTTGTCAATGTCAATTATTTTTAATTGTGCCCCGTTCGGAGCCCCGGGCTTTGCGCGATGTACATTACAATACGCTTGGAGATAAAATTGAAACTCGCGAGATCGCGGTCGCATACACTGTACTTCCACCGATCCGATAATATGATTTTCGACAAATAATTTTTATTTCTCCCCCTTTTCCCGAGCCTTTCCCTCCTGTTTATTGCTCATAACTCTCCCGTTCAATTCGTTGCGAGCGTGATTCCGCGCGGGCGTCGTTGATGATGAACGAATTCGTGCTTGAAATCATTGCGAAACGAAAAGTGGGGATGGTAGGAGAGATAGAAAGAGGGAACGATTGGAAAAGGAGGAGGCGACCGGCAGGTGCGTGGCTGTTCAATATTCATCGACAAGAGGCGTCGAAATGATTTTAAGTGCCTGCAGAAATTGCCGCGGCACCGGCGTTTTCTGATAATCTGCATTATTTCGATCGCTTTGATCGCCGCTGCTTTAATAATATGTAGATTTATGTTTTCATCCGAACGGCCGCGACGGCGGCGGCGCGTCACTTCTCCCGCTCTGACACACAGTCCGACAGTATGTGAAAATTATTGAATTATTTATTACATTCTAAGTATTGGCGATATATTTTCTTCTTTCATTAAAGCTTTACAAAAATGAAAAAAACTACTAAATATAAAATGAATTTAAGAAAAAAACACTATTTATATACTCGACAAAATATAATTAAATAGTGGAAAATTATTTTCGACATTTTATCATACTATCTTATAGGAATCCTGTACTAATACTGAAATAAAAATAGAATAAGCAGCATCTTTATTAGGAAAATTGAGAGAATCATTGAAAAAGAAAATTATTATTAGTGAAATCAAAAATTTGTCAACTATATTTTAGATCGTAGCGGTTTTATTTGTGAAGTGGAATATTTACGAACTCTTGTGGGCGGTATTTATTTTGATTATTCCATGAAAAATAAAAATATTTTATTGCAGTATTAGATTGAATAAGAACAGCGCGTAAATAAGTAACGGGAAAAACATACTTGCTAAATCAAGATAGGTAGTGTCGGATGGTTTTTAATCATGGAATTGGATGTTTTCCAAATAATTATATTTCGGTAAAACAGAATGTTACTCACTAATACATCTTTAACTTCCAAATAAATACCAAAAATTTTGTATTGGACATTTTGAAGCAGTTATAAAACGCAGTGTTGAAATGAAGACGAAGTCAAGTTATATCTCTTTAACAATCCATTGTATCACTTTTAATTAATTTTACCGTGCAATGAAAAAGAAGAGGAAAGTCCTCGAAGATTTATGAGCTTGCCAGCTACGAGAGTTAATACTGGGTACAAAAAAAATAGGTAATTGTAGCGCTATAAATCTTTGTACTGAACTAGAATAAATCAAATAGACTCTGTGAATCAAATGCACTATAATAAAATTCGCCTTGATTAATATTGGATCACGGAAATATTTTTGAAAGTATTTTAAGCTTTTGAAATTGAAGTTTAATAGACTTCTTGTCAGCTAATGATGCTTCAAGAATGCAATATTATTTGAAGTTTTAAAAGTTATAAAAAAATGTATAATTTAAAGATATTTAATTGTAATGAAATAAAGTTAAAAAATTATCACACATCTTGAAAGTCAGATTTCTCACATAATAGATATTTTTTCTAGAAAAAAATTCGTTTAACTTCTACTTTTATCAATCTTGTTTTGGTATGCAATTTGGACGGCCAATATGTAACGTCAATCAAAAATGTATTTTTTTCAGAGATTGGCTCAAGAATATTCCGATAGTTCGGTTCGATAAAAGGGGAACTGAAGAAGGTATATCGCGAAATGCGTCGAGAATTCTCTCCAAAGATGTTCGATTATTGATCTGAAAAATCCACAGCGCGGAATAGTACTAAAGGCAAAAAAAGTATGGTCGCCTGGAGATTACTACTCGTTCGACTGTATTCAAGCACATACATCCTTTTCTCTGCTCCTAAGCCCCCTAGACTTCCCTTTTTAATAAATAATCTTTCTCTCTCTTCGTCGCGCCGACCGACCTCGGAGATGGGAATCGCGTTGTCATCGAGCTTATCGCGATTATCGCAGCGTGCGGCGCATCGGGAGTGCATGCATGCGCATCGTATGCAGCATCGCGGAGCATCGTCGATAGGAAAAGGAAAGCAGATAAAAGGAGAATCGCGCATCGCCGATTCTATTCGCGCGACGAACGCGCGGCTACAAGGTTAAATGAGATAGCATCGCCGGATTAATTATGCGTAATGCATAGGACGTGCGCGAGGATGCATTTGTTCGTTGTACGAAACGGGGAGCGGAAGGGAATAGAAGGAAGGGAATAAGCAACGCATTCAATTATCGTCGTTACTCCGGGACTTTACAGATGTTTCGGTGATAATCGCATTGCTGCGCGACTTCCACATTCGTCGTAAGGCTTGAATGCCGGCGGCATCGAGAGAGAAAGAGCGAGGGAGTAAAAAGGGGAAAGGAGAAGCGGGGGCGGAGGGAGGGAGCACTTAATTAGATTCGTCGGAAAAATTAACGCGGTCCACTCGAAACGAATTGGCAACGCTCCAGATGCCCGCGTCGCGCCGCTGCTCTTCCGCAGTCGCGGATAAGCGCCGCTGCAATCCGGCCGATGCGATGCAATCTGCGGAGTGGTCCGTTGTGATACACGCGACGGTGGTCATGGCTCGATAAACTTCCTCTCTCTCTCTCTCTCTCTCTCTCTCTCTCTCTCTATTTCTCTCTCGGTCATAATCGAGATGGTTGGTAACTATGTGCTTAATCCTACGAACTTTATTCTGGGAGACCTGAACATTTTCGACGAATTTTTGAGTAGAAGTTGCAATTTGTATATCTGAATATCAAAACGTATTGAGGGCTTGCCGAATCTCTTCTTTCATATAGAATTATGATTATACATTTTTTCCTGTGAAAATATTTTGACATTGAAACGTGAAAAGAGGACAATTAATTATCAGTATTATAATATTAATATAATATTGATATTAACACAACACAAACTCATAATTTAATTAGTTTTTTCAAATATTAATTTACACAATTTTATTGAATATGACATTTTCTTTTCTCTTTTCAAAGACTAAGCATTTTTAATTGCTAGTTGCATTTTGCAGATGAAATATATATACGAAATATCTCAAAATTTTTGAGATATATTGTGCGAAAAGAATCTTTAACTTTTTAAAAATGTTTTCTTCTCGCGCTGCTGCTGCCATTATTTAAGTAAGGATTACAGGACAATTGTTCTGTTAATCCTAATCGATTGTGGTCGTGCGGATTTCTCTCAATCTGCGACTTATTACCTCTCATGTATCGTCGGGACAAAAAACGGGTAGATACGTGGAACACTTTGGGAATTAAACAATCGACATTTATTATTAGATCCCGCGAAAGTGTTCTCTGTGGTATACCTTACGTCGTGTCTCTGATCGAAGAGTTTAAAGATTTCAACATCCGATCTTGCCAATACCTTGGAACGTTCTTTGGTTGAGTGACTTGACACAGTAGTCGTTCTTTTTTATCGCACAAATTCCACATGACGTTTTATTCTTCTTTTTTTTTTCGCGACAAACTAGTAACTTGATGACGCGCATGCGCGACGCCGCGGGAAAAATCGAGCGAGCATCGTTGGTAAATACTATAAATCAGCTTAATCCGCGCGTCGAGCGAAACGAAGGGTTGGGGATGCGTTCACGTTCGCGTGAATGTGGGTTAACGAAGGCGAAAAAGAAAAATAATTTTGGCGTCAGCGTTTCGGAATTTGTAGACCGCGCGAACACAATGCGATGCCATCGAATAAAAACAGCGTACGTTGCAACAGAGCGAAACAAAACGAATTATAGGGTGGTGATGTGGTGATTCTAAAAATCACAAGGCGCGCATCATGTCTTTAGAAAGTAATATAAAGTATAACACACACACACATACATTGATCGAACAAAATTATTTCGGTATAGCAACAAATCTACAGAAGATTATAATTAATTATAAGCTTCAATAAAAAATAAAAACAAAATCCCATTGTTGTAAAGCGAAATCATAATATCTGTCTGAAGTCTTATATTAATGCTAAGATATTATATGTGTATATATATATATATATATCATTAATTAAAATATAGATATATTTTAATATATCATTGATTAAAATATAGATAAAATATGCGAGCATATAAAACAAGTATATATATAAGATATATTTAGTTATTTATAGATTAAATATAGATATATTTTAATATATCTCTTTTATCTATTTATGACATGCACCGCATGCATCTCGAATTCGTTTTCACTGGCCACGAGCATCGCGATTTCCATGTAATCGCGACTATAAGTCGATACGCGTTTCTGCGCGAGAAAAAGAATGGTCTCTCTTGGCAAAGTATAAGATTTAAGTAAATGCAATAAAGTAACACCGCGGCGTCCGATCCCAGTATATTGAACGCATCCATTCTCGGAAATTGCGATGCACTTCGGGGTGAGCGCGTAGTTCTCGCGACATGCAAGCACATTGGGAGCAGCACGCCAATGGACGGCACGTGATCATTCCTTTTTCTGCTTTCAGGCGTAGTCGGAGCTCGGAACCTCACGATGGAGTGCCGCAAGGGTCGACGGAAAGGATCGCCGATCCTGGTCGGGCTGCTACTTGCATGGCTCTTAACCAACGGCTGCGCCGTCGTCGCGCGAAATATAGGTGAGTGCGAGAAAGTATTTACGATTTTGGACCGCGGTTTCTTGCCACGGGTAAATTCTCCCCCATCCCCCACAGAACTCGCGCCAATTAAGGCCGGCTACAACGCGCGCGGATATTTACGCGTGACACATCCGGTACAACCTCTCGCGGAGGCGCGACTCGCCACAAGCAGAAGCCAGTTTTGCATCTCGGCACCTTTTGCATGTTCTCTTTAACCTCGCAGCGAGCGCATTTCGAATTGTCACATCGGTGCGCAATTGTTGCCGTGAAATTATGCTAGCTGCTTGTCAAGATGGCTTTCTTTCGGAAAAATTAATGGCAAACAAAATTTCTTTAAAAAGATTTCTTTTTATTTATAATGAAATGTCAGCATATGTACAAAATAAGAATTAATGAAGTATAATAAGAATCAAATAAGGCAATTAAATTAAATAACAATTGATTATCAAATGATATAAAATCAATAGAGAATATAGACAGAAATTTTAATTCTTTGCCCTCAGATAAAATAAAATTTCCAATTTAAAAGCGCGACTTTATTTATATTGAAACGTTGTAACCAAATCTGTTATATCATTTCAAGTCGTGTTTTTTAGAGACATAATTAGTAAGTCTAATACATTATTTATAAATTTTAAACGAAGAACAAAAATCTCTTTGAAAAGATTAATAACGATGGTGGAAGCGCCCGCGACGTGTATGTGTAGGGGGCGGAAGATCGTTGTTGCCGTAAACCCCAGAAAACCCCGCTAGATGGATGGGATGGTTTCGGCCGGCATGTTAAGTCCAGGAACATACCGTAGCACGCTCGTAGAATTAAACCGTTCTCGTGCTAATTGATTTAGGAGATCCCGTCAATGTGTGTGTATGTTGCACAAATATGGCATAGTTCTTGATAAACCTTTCGTAACAAGCTACGAATTTGACATTTTATAAATATCTTTTTAATATTTTTTCGATATAAATTTTGAAAAAATATTACATTTTATATTATTGTTTGGAAAGTAGTTTTACTATTTTTCATACGTATAATGAAAGATATCTTTTGATGTTTTATGTATAATTATCTAATTATGTGTGTTGTTAATGTTAATATTTATATATAGATCTCAAATTTGCGATTTAAAATCTTTGATATAAACTATTTCCATCGCCACTCTTGATTAACTTTAATATAATAATAATCCAATTCCCTGAATAATAACGAACACTTCTTATGTTTTAAAGGTAGCGTAAATTTTATCATTTCCATGACAATTTCCTTGGTCTTATAGCGTTCCTAAACCGCCCGATTTACATATATATACATTCTAGACATACATTTTTATAGCTTCAATTACATTCGTATTTTTTGTCACTCTGTCGCCGCTTATACGTGGGATGTAGGCGCGGGGTGAAAGTTACTGCAATGCCTTTTCGAAGCTTGGTCGGAAAGAATTTCGTTCAGGCGTTGACGGCGGCGCCTACAAATTTCTCCCGGGACCATTTCCGCGCTCGCATATTAGCTTGACTACGCGCCCAGCTGCAATCTCCGACGTGTAATTGATCGCGGAAGTTGAAGAAAAACCTGCATTGCCAAACTACACCAGCCGGCAATTTGACGCGTTATTTTCTGTTAATAAATCCAGCGCTTTTTGACAGGAATAGAAACAAAAAAAATATATTTGACATCATTCATGGTTACGAAACAATCACGAAGCCAAATGTTGGATCTAAGGAACATATAAAGAGAGATTTAATCCTTTTTATAAATATTTTAACGAAAAGAGATTAAATCGTTTCTCACAGTATTTAAATAAAAAATACACAATTAAAGAAAAATTTGAAATAGAATCAGTTTTCGAACTTTTGTGTACGCTATTCACTAATTAAAGCTTTCTAATTTTAATCAAGTCAGATATATTATATCAGGTCGGTGAATAGCGAAAACGAAGGAAGACAAGGAAGCGAAACGAAGGGAAGGGAAGGGAGAAAGGAAGGGCTGGTCTAGTGCGCGATAGGGTTAAAATGCAGCGACGTGTTGAACACACGCGAGCTTTAACGAGCGGTTGAGTCTCGAGAAGCGATTTTAGGTCGACGTATTCAGAAAGGGTCGAGGCTAAGATACACAAGAATCAGGAGGAGGAACGACGAAAACCCCTGAAGGAGAGACGACGCGTGTCCTCGCTATTCCTTTATGATTATCATACACCCGGGTGCCCTCAATCCGCGCAGCCCAGCATTGTAGAGTTGCGTTTCCAGTGTTCTGCTTCCAATCCCTTCTAGCTACGCACTCCCTCTTTCCGGTTATAAGCATTCATGTAGGCATACGCATATATACACGCGCGCGGAAGAACCACAGTCACCTAACGACAGATAAATCAAAATTGCATTATATGCACGGTGTCGGCGAGGTTCAGATAGGGCTTTGTATGCTCTCAAAAGTGGATAGAGATTTAGGACGTCGCCGTTGTGCGAATTCGATACCGCTCGTGACTATTTCTGCATAAAATCGCGGAGTCGCGATATACGAGTCAAGTAGCGAGGAATTTGCAGCGCTCATTTATGTCGAATCAGATTTCCGCGTTTGAAAAAAAAATATTGCGACGAGATGATTGCGACGCAGTAATATATATTTTTTTTATATTATCGCATTTATTTGTAATAATTGGTGAAAAAAGATATTAATAGATATATACAAACATATAATTTCAGAGAATATTTATTTTAATCAACATATATGCATGCGTTGATTATGATTGACATACGTGAATAAAAATAAGCATAAGATATAAAGACAAGTTGATAGATTAATAAAGTTGTATAAATAGTGTGATGTCATTGACGAAATCATATTAATTTTACCACAAGAGAATATTACACGAAAATCTATTTTATAAATAAAATAAGAATAAAGCTGTTACACTACTATTTTTATAATAAGGTTGAATCTCGTTTAAAAGAAGTATATTTAGTATATTTTTAGAGAGAGAGAGAGAGAAAGATCTCTCTCTAAAAATCATAAATTTTACTAGAAATTAGGCAGAGTGTTAATGTTCTTGCGCCTTCGCCACACTCGCAATTTCTTTTTTCTACATTTTAACCAAGTGTACGAGCGTTATTTCAGTTATTCAGCAATTAGTTTTTTAGTATCGCTCCGCGTGTCATAAAACCGAAAATGATTTTTCTTAGCGAGCGTATAAATATGCCGGCGCTTCGAAAAATTACATAAAACCTTGATAGCTACCACTTTGTAATCTACCCTGATGACTGTCGTAAAACGTTAGTTAACGGCAGGCAGGATGATCTCAATCGGGCTGACCTCGCGAATAATGTGCAATAAAATTTGCAATGGCGGCTATCGGCATCGGACCGGTGCCGAAAGACGTCGTTTATCTGTGGCTACTCCTTCGCGATTACTCGCGCCGCTAACATTTTTACGAAGGGCAAAATTTCCGGCTTTTACCGATCGAGAATAAAAGTAACACGATCCCGTTGTTTTTACTGCGGAACATTAGTCGTTAGGTCCCAATTGGATTATCACATGGAATTATCGATCAAATTTTAATCGCTCGTAGATATTGCACGGTACATTAATTTTATTTATAGAGCGTTCGACATATATATATATAAGTTATAAGCGATATGGAACAGAAGAATAATTTGGTCTGCAAGATTAATGTTTCTTCACTTGTAATCAAGATCAATTAGGCCAGAATTATCTATTTAATGATAGAATTGTTAATAAATGATGGCTCTTCTGATTTAATCAATCGAGATTTCTATACCGTCAACGTTGAAAGTTCCCCATAAACTTATTTACGACTTGGCAATTCACTATTGGCCATAATTGTCGTAAACAGTTGCCGGTTTACGTTATACAATGCATATTGACATTGTGGACCACCTGGGACACATAGTATGATGATCGCATCTCTTGTCTCCTTTCCTATGGTTATTCTCTGACGACGAGGATTTATAAGCGCGGTAAAGGGGAGGCGCTGCCGGACAATTTACGGCCGCCACTTACGTCGCCGTGCTGGATTCTAAGCAATTAGTATTTACGCTGGATAGATCTGTAATCCTATTATACACTCGGCACAATATCGAGATAATAAGCATCGTGGACAACGCATGATTACAGACTGCGCCGCGTCCCCGAGGCGGACCGAGTTTCTCTTCGCGAGATAAGATTCCTCGAGGAAAAATTCTCACGTTTCTCCAACAACCTTGATGCGTACAACTACATCGTTCGATGATATGCTAAAAAAAATGGGAAAAATCGAGGTGTTATACGTGATCATATTTAGCAGATACAACCTGTTTTAGGTATTTATTTAATTACACAAATATAAGCACCTTTAACTCAAACATTGTATTAATAAATATTTAATTTACTATATAATGTGCATTAAGACAAGGGCGTTACATTTATTACTGATAGATATTATAATGCAAAAAATGTGAAATATTTTCCGTTGTTTTTCTCACTTTTTTATTTTAAATGATATTTTATTTAATATTATTAGAATTATTTGGTCAATTGTGGCTACACACAATTAACCAAATATAAGTGCAATAAAATTTAATAATAATAATTCAAATTTTTATATAATATTTAAAATTATATAAAAATAGAATTAACTTGAAAACCAAAAATATATATTTTTAATTTAAATAAACTTAACAAGCTGCGCAAGATCAATACTGCAATTGAATACTAATGCAATATTAATGATTTAAAACGTACAGAGGAGAATTAAATGCATATTCCGTTTTCGAAATAAGTTTGTAACAGTTTATTATTTTATGTATGTATATATATAAAATAGCATTAATGATATTATTGAATCCTCATACACATACTAATGACGCATCGATGAAATCAAAATGAAAGAAAACGCAAATTTATTGCATGTAGTTGAGTAAATTTAGATCAACTAGACTAGATCAATCAGGTCAATATCTTCAAACTGGAAATATTCATATCATATAACAATTTTAAAGAGTAAAAAAACAATATTAAATATTCAGACGTAAGACATTTGTTCCAAATTAACGAACCAACACCCGTTCTAATCTTGGCGTATTGAAATATGAATGAAATATCGAGCGCGACGTTATTTTCGTCGTTTCGTGACATGCGACTTCGATTCCAGTTTTGAAAAATTGTGATGGCGAAATTCGCACGAGACAGGTCGCCGATAAAATACAATCAATACACGAAATGTATAACGTCGACGAAATAAGTACAATAATTTCCGCGTTCATTGTTATCTCGATAATCGTTCCGCAAAACGATCGACCGAACAATTTTCGCAACCCGCATTCGTTCCCGTCCGCGAATCGATGACTTCTCTTCGTCCACCTTGCTTACCTAACTCTTTCGTCCTTCTCGTTCACCTAACTCGAAAAGGACCTCGTGGCGGACCTCGGTGCCGAAGATTTGTGGCACATCGGTAACACGCGGCGGCCCCAATTTACTGCGCATTACCTCGCCCATCCGCCTCTTCGCCTCGCATTTTCCTCCACCAGCGTTATCCACCGTCGTCTCCTCCTTGCGCGTCTTGAGTAGTTTTCTTTTTTCTTTTTCCGGCTCGTATACCGACGGTTGCGCGATTTTCTTTACCTCCGCTTCTATTTCTTTTTCTTTTCCTGCTTACTTGAATCTCAATTTTACCACCTTTTTCATCTTTCTCTTTATTTTTATTATTTTTTTGTTTCTTCTTCTTCCTCTCTTTTTTTTTTGTTTTTTCAATATGCTATTAATTAATTATTTTTTATTTTTACTATCAGTTTTATCTTTCTTTATTTTCTTCATTATATGATTTTATTCTTTAACTTTTTTTAAATTTGTTTTCGTTTAATTATTTTTTCTTCTTTCTTTTGCTTTTTTTAGCTCTGCCTTTCATACATTTTTTATTTATTTTTTATATATTTTTTCTTTTTTTTTATTTGTGCTTATCTTCTTATTTTACTTCCAAGTTTATATTTATCGACAACACATAGTTTTCCTCGTATTTCCCCTCTCTAGCCAAAATTTGACCATCATCCCTTCTTGTCGTTTGCAGATTTGCTGTGCGCGTCCCCAAAACCAACGTGTACAAACGGCGGCGATCACCCTCTCACGTTATTCCTTGTTCGTAACCGCTGCTACGTGACTAATCTGATTTCCCATCCACGGGTTGCATCTCATCTCTTTCTCTTTTCGACCTTTTATATATATTTTAACCCTCTCACTGTCGGGTTCAACGAGTTTGACGCAATCGGGCGCGACGCCATCCGTCTAAATTTAGACAATCGAAAGAGCGGTCGAATGGCGCGCCTTCGCGATGTTTCGGTCATCGAAATGGCGTGATGTTAAATAACATTGATCGAAAATAACAGCAATCGATAATGTGCTTTGACCTCACATTCTGATAACTTGCGAAAAAAAAACAAATTGCACGAGATTTTTACCTTGTTTTTTTCGAAACTTGACACATCGTCTTTAGACAATCGAAAGAGCGGTCGAATGGCGCGCCTTCGCGATGTTTCGGTCATCGAAATGGCGTGATGTTAAATAACATTGATCGAAAATAACAGCAATCGATAAAGTGCTTTGACCTCACATTCTGATAACTTGCGAAAAAAAAAAACAAATTGCACGAGATTTTTACCTTGTTTTTTTCGAAACTTGACACATCGTCGTAGTAAACAAATAAAATTATTTCCATAGACCACTATATTCAGCATCGATAATAGCTATAATTTTTTAATTGCGATCCATAACATTTATATCCATGTATGAATTTTTCTATTGTTATTAATTTTTTTATTTTAGTTTCTTTTTAACGCGTTTTTTGTATTTTTTTTTGCATTTTGTATTAGTTTATTATATACGTATTCTATAGTATTATATACATTTGCAGTATTATATTGCTTGAATATTAATTTAAAAATCAGAATCCTGAAATGTTAAAGTTGTGTCGGATATCCTCGGATAAATCTAACATTTTTACGTTGACCATGTCGATGCTCCACACGCCGCTTTTTCCATATGAAAAATGTCTTTTAGATTAATGGAACGCGGCCAAACAGAACTCCCCGTCCTCCCTCAAGCAAGAATTCGTTCTCTTGCCGCTCGCGTTTTCCAATTCGCGCCAAATGGATCGGTCGCGCGGAAAATAAGAGATTATAGTGATCTTCTTCGCGCGGCGCGACTACTCTCACCGATGGCCTTCGCACCAATCGTGATTTCAATTTTCAAGTGAATCGAAGCAAGTACGAGTGTCTTTCAGGAACGATACTGCATATAAATTTATATGTACAGAAATATTAATCGACGAGTATTCGCACGTTCTGATAGAAAAATTCATATTTTTTTTATATACCAGAATTATATAAGATATTGATTTATATTTTTGTGTATTTATCTTCGCCGCGTATTTTCAATTCGGTAGAAAAATTATGAAGAATGAAAATCCCATGCTAAGCACAGCTATCGTTCACATCAATCGCAAAATTATTTAATATTTCTTATTCATATATGAGATCGCATTTTAAAATGTTATTATATCAAAAATAATGATTTCTTTTTATTATTTAAATTTTCTTAGTCAAACGCCTAGTTGCTAAATATATCGAATGATAGAAATATAAGTATAATATAAAACATATAATAAATAACATGCACGAGATTATATAATCATCGCTACTTCTAACTCGCAGAAGACCCTAATCTCGATAGAATGAATATTTTCTTACTTCTTTTTGCGCAAAATTCCATCGGTGACGGGCGGTGAGAAGACTTCTAATGCGCGTGACGTTCATTTCCGGCGTACGTGACCTAGTTCCATGAAGACCCCCAAAAATGGGTGCCGACACCGAGCTACACGCTTCTTGCCTGTTTCTTATTCGCCTCGCGATACTAACGGTGTTTTTGAATGTAATTGAAAATCTAGCTTTTCTCGTATATATGTATATCGTCGTTCCTTTTTTCCCTCACACTTCTGCACATTTACATATGCGGGTTATGGAATTTTCACCGCGACTTTTGGGTGATGTAGCTTATTTATATAATTTTTAAAGATAAACACAATTTAAATTTTTTATTCCGTTATATCAAATAATATTATGATTATATGAATACTTGGGAAATAAGTTGATTTATTGATATATTTATTTATTATTAATGTCCAATAAAATAACAATTGTATCCGAAAATTATTATTACCCGACTTAGGTTATTATTCCTGCTATAAATATTTCGCGTATTATTATCGCATGGATAAGTAACTAAATTAATACACGTGCAATTTTTTCACATATAACACTTCAGATTCTTCTATCAGTTTCTGGCGCTATTTAAATGTCAATTGTCGGATGCTTATTTGATTGAAGTAATGGCGTGTATAAGATAATGATACTACGTTATAATGATAGAAGAACTATACGCAACATGAAGAAAGTGTGCGACGTAATTCACTTCCGAGTTTAATAATTCGGTTCTATAGCCTCAATATATATGTGTAAAGTCTGCATATACTATAATATAATTATTGCATACGAAACTTTCCCGAGTAGTCATAGCAATTGTTGTCGTAACTGTCCAAGATAGTTCAAACTTTTATTTTTGCATAATGTTAAATATTTTGTTAATACCGGAAATATAATAATAATAATTTTTATTAACTGATATGAAAATTGATGTAAATGTATTTTTTTATTTTAACGTTGTTATAACGATATTATAAATTGTTTACACTGTAATATCTCTACCAAATATTATAGTATATTAAAAAAAAAAACAAAAAATAGTATTTTTTATATAATTAAATTTTAAATGCTAACTGATTAATGCTAAAGTGCTAAATAATTAGAAACTCACAAACTTCTGCTAATTATAAAGATATAATTTCTATGTTTATTGAACAATAAATTGTATTATATCCATTTTGGCAAGACTCATATTTTTGTAGAACATGAGAATTCAATAAGCATGATTTCAACAGTAATCTCTTTTCTGTACAATTGATCGCTTTTTCTCATTACTTATGTTTTAATTTCCCCTTTTTATATAAAACTGCATATTATTCTTCTCTGTGCCGGTACAGAAATTAAATGCACGAATAGAAGAACACGGAGAGCATACGAAAGCGCACGGTTTCCTTTTCATATTTCTTTTAGCGAACGATATCTCGCGCTTATTCTATATGCACTTTGCGAACCGCAATGAGTTAGCTGTGCATATTAAATCACTTATCAAATAGCGTCGGGATCAAACGGGTAGAGCGCCGTTCTCTGATCGCGAATCACGCGAATAATATTTAATTATGGGCGCGATCTTTTGGTTCTTTTAATTCGCGAAAAATCTTTATCCACGTAGATTAATTCGTTTCGCCGTCGTCAACTCTCGCGCGACTGCGATTTATGTACGATTCTATCTATCGTCAATCTCTTGTCAAGAAGCCAAGATCCATCCCTCACTCGCCTCGAAGAGAGAAGCCGATGGCGGCTTTCGTCGACGAGTGGGCTAGAAGCGCCATCAGTTTTCCCCCCACGCATCTCGAAACAGCCAGCGTAATCGATTTCCGATTTCAGAGAGTGACGGTAATTTTTCAACATTCCATGAAAAATAACTCCGGAATAAGCCACTGACACCGCTTTCACTCTCTTCCATCCTCCATGATACTCCTGCCAGTATGTTAAGTACCTAAGTACATATATGTATTTGTGAACGATACTAGAGATTTTTTATTTAAAAATAATTGGAGTATTTTTTACTTATCTTGCTTAATATGATCTAAATAAGTCTTTGCAAAGAAATATAAACTTAAAATATTTTCTATAATATATTTATACACATATATGTAATTTCCAACACAACACGGATCTTGCCTTTTCTCTTCTTTCTTCAAGTTGATTTCATTGCGTTTCACCGTATGCATCGTGCGGAAATCACCATAAAACATAGGATAAGAAAGCTGGATACGATAGGAAACGGAGAGGGGTGGCGTTATCTATTTAATAGATTACGTTCGGCTCTATTGGGCCTGTGTTAGTCGCCTCCACGGAATGGGTTGAGACGCGAGCGATAAAAAGAGGATAATGGTGGAGGGTTTAGAGAGACAGAGAGAAAAGAAAACGCGGATTGGCCGGGCAACTTTTCGCTAAAAAGCGAGAAAAACGTGAACCCGGCTTTATTAAGACCGGTTCCCTGAAAAGCGCTCTTCGCTCCACACCCATCTTGCCACTCTATCAGCACACCCTTAACGTTTTTCGCTTCGCCTCGTCCTCGTCCTCGCACTCTTGACCCGATTTATCCACGTCTGAAATCGTCTCCCATCCGTTTCACCTCCCTTCCCGTACTCTCACCGCTCCTTTTTTCGATTGCGTCTTCGTTAACATTCATACGAGGTTGCTCGAGACCTTTTTGTTAAGTTAACTCGCCCTTCGAAGCGCCGGGAGAAAGAGAAGCTAAAACCACCACCCCGTCCTCGCTTATCCTTCCCTCTGGTCTCTGGGGATAACCGCCAACCTCGGATTTTTTCCGACGTGGCGCGTCGATTTGTTCATATTCGTGTACGGTTCGCATGGAAGCTTTTCGGAGGCTAAATCCGCGTATAAGCACCGCTCCCGTGTACGTGCTCGTTCCGACGTTCCCTCGACGTTCGGCTGCGCGTTCGTCCACGACGCGGACTTCGATTGAAATCCGAGAGCTGCTCCGACATCGGTGAACCCGAATTGTCTATACCGGAATCGATTTCCGATGCGATATTGCGATAGATATTAATTCATTGAAATATATATGTGTTAGAACAAACATTGAAGTGTGTATATAGACAGCGTTATATTGAATTTATATTGAACAGAAAACTGTTAGACTTACATCATAAATAAATCATAAATCATAAATATATTCAAATACGTAAATTTTACTACTTAGTTATATTTCTCGCATGCTAAAGATGTGACAAGTATACTATTTTTAATATATAAGTTCTTAGGTAGAAGTTTTGTCTTAACAATTTAATCTTTGACTTTTATTATTTCGCAAAAGTTTCGATATTTATTCAACAAGGTGAACAATTTAAAATTGAATATTTTCACACCAAATTAAAACGCGCCATAACAATATATATAAAGGATGTATAATATAATAATATACATAAGATTCAATTCCAATATCTAACATCGCGGGATTTGAAAACATTAATGATATTTTCGCGCGATTAAAGAATAAATTCTTTCGCACAACAGTCCTATATCGATGACCTGTCGGAAAAATTTCTTTTTTCTTCTCCATTTGATCGATGGAAAGAAGCGCGAAGAAAGAGCGTGGTCTGGCTATGACGGAAGTTCTTGGTGAAGTTCTCGCGGGCGCATTAATGCGCGCCAAATTAAACCGGAGTTTCTTCATCGTTGCGGAACTTTAAACCGCTTTGTAAACTCCGGTGTTGCTTGCTCGAGCGAGTATAAAGCGCCTCGCTAAAGTATCGCGGCGTATTACACGATATTGCCCCTGTCTGAATGTATCGAAACATCCCGATTCCGCCGAAGTTCGCGACGAATAAAGTGAAGGTTATGCCGCTCGTCAAGCAAGAGAAAAATGCTCGGAAAATCGCTAGTGTAGAAATTATTTGCTAGCGTTTCCTACTGGAAAATCGTCCATTGAATATGCAACGAACACCATTAACCTTTGCTTTTCTATCCTGTTAGTTACATTCGTGACGTTTCTTGTAACAAGGATGCACAAATTCTTATTTATTATTCATCTTAATATTTAGTTTCCCAATCTTAAAAGATTATGTTTTGAAATTTTTGTTATTTTATATTTTCAGTTTAAGACTTGGAATTATTTTTTAATTATTTTTCTTTGTTCTAAAAATTACATAACTAATTTTTATATGATAATAATTTTGACACAAACATTTCTTTAAATTTAATTTAAAGTTATTTGATAAAATAAATTAGAATGCTGTGATCATATTTAACGTCCTTGTAAAAGAGAATAAATTTTTGTGAAAAAGAGCATTTAATATGTTGGTATACGCAAATATCACACTCTCAATAGATTGAATACGCAGTCACAATTACAGATTAACACAATATTTGTCACTATATTTGGTGTTGACTAAATGTAGCAGAAACTATATTTGCTATTAGTTAAATTTAGCATTTACTGAATTTAACATTAGTCGTGTTTGGTATTATGTAGCTACATGTAGTATTAATTGCAAGTTCTCCGTTGTATTTAGTACCGACACGACAAGCCGTTCACTTCTCTTTCGAGCAAAATCGTCCCATAGTAACAGCGCGGCCACAAAGTAACCCCACTTTACGGTACATTAAATAACATGAAACACTATGAAGCCGTAGATCGGGGCAAACGTTCGACGAGGTAGGCGCGTGGTAGACTCAAATACCGGGAGTTAGTGCGAACGCACACGTTAGGGTATGACCCAATGAATAACGCTTATCGGTCGAGCCGTATCTGACTTCAAAATGTGTAAAACGCAGCATGCTGCTGCTACGTACAATTGTGACTCGGGATCAGATTAAACAGCAGTCGTGCAAGTTACATTAACCCTTTTCCCTGCAGCGTCCTTAATCATGAGTATACTTTTTTTTTTCATTTATGATATGGTAACATATAATATAATTGCAGAGTCACTCGGTATTATTAACCCACTTTATAGACACGTTTCGAATTAAACATTTTAATTACTTAACGTCGTTTGAAATTTATTCTTTATTTATTCGGTTGATTATGCTCCGGAAATAATCTAATTAAGAAATAAATATTTTTTTACATACTCAAAGAAATGTCATTATATTTTATAATGTAAGAAGTAATTGTGGAATAAAAATTTAATATCATAAAAAAATATCGTCTAGGATAATTTCATGTTTAAGAGATCCTAAAAAATAATGCAGTTATAAAGATTTAAGATAAGAATGACGTCTTTTAGATTATTTTGTGCGCGACGAGATTTATAGCAAGGAACTTTAATGTTATATAACATCGTAGGGCGATTTAATATCATAAACGCGATATCACAGGCGGATAAGCTAGCAACATCTCTGGGAGATTATCAGAACGTATATCGTCCGTTCGCGATTGCACCGTTAGACCGAAAGATAAATCCGCGAAAGTTATTCTCGCCGAGTTTCATTGGGCGCTATCATTTCAGGATAATATTGTTCGATCGCGGGACTTTATGGCGGAATCGGTCGGCGTCTCATTTACGCCATCGACGATAATACAGAGACGACAGAGATTCTTCCGGTAACTGCAACGTAATAACGATTGCGATTTTATTGTGCTCGTCTTGCTTCTCGCACTGTACGTGTATGTGTACGCGTATTGAAGGCATGTGAAGAGGTGCAAGATGCGCAGTATTATCGAATAATACTCATCGTCCAAATGGTTTGACTTCTCGCACTGTGAAATTGATTCGCGAGATGAGCGCCAATTCGATGGTTTAATGGAAAAGAGAGTTGTAACTCAAAACGCCATTCTCCTCAGATCGTTGAAGAGTTCAACGTGTTGTAATAAATCGTATGCTTCCGTAACAAACCCGATTATTTTTAGCGCCATATCTTTTCCTCAGATAACTCGACTCGTAAAATAAGTGATATCCATTAAAATAAGCGTCATAATTTGGCGATAATATTACGAAAATATCCTTTGAAACTATATTCTATTTTTATGATTTGATAATGATATGCTTTTGATTCTCCCGCGCGCGCGCTTATCAATTAGCATTTCGATGAATTGTGTAAGCAGATATTTTCCGCGAGTCTTGCATTTTGATAACTCATTTACATAATTTGCGAACAGCCCGAATTATGCACTTCCGCCGGACGCAACGTGAAAGATTATCCTGTGGAGTTTCACGCGAAACTCCGCTTTCTTTGCTGTCGAGTTGGTTACTTTTTTCTGATAATTACCATCGCGCGCGCGCGTTAGTCCGAACGGTGTGCATTGTTTCAAGGAGGTCTGCAAAGAAACTACCACGTTGCTACTTGATTTATGAAGTTTATTAAAGTCTACGTGCTACGTCAGGTTGAAACGTTAAATGCGCGATGTAGGTAATTGTTTTTCAACCGCCATCGGTGCATCGGTCCTTTTTTTTTTTTTTTTAGAGTTAGTTGCGATTAATTTGCATAGAGTATGCGGGCGCACGCATATACACACATGCATTGTGTAAAAAAATAAACTAGATATTAATATTTTTTTTATCGAGCATTTTCCTAAACCAATCGATCACGCTTGAAGAATCTATCGCGCCAAAGTGTATTTCGATCTGTCTCTTTTCGATTAGTTTTTTGTTAAACTCTGGTATGCATCGGGCTCTCTTTTACAATCGGTTCAACTGCAATCACGATGTATCCTCCTCTTCGCGTTCGTGTACAAGAGAGATCGGCGCACACGCTATTACATTCGTTATCAAAATACATTAACAGAGTTCGCTATCGTGCTCGTTATCAAAACACAAGCGGCAATGTTTCATTAAAAGTTTTCCGCAAAAAGAGGATCATCCAACACATTTGCGGTAATAATAACTCGAAATACTATACGAAAAGTCGAGACGCGTTGTCGAGCATACGTGCATACTTGTGAATATCAACCTCATTTATTTAGTTATTTACTCATCCGTTTAATATGGAAAAATGTAATAACCATAAATGCGACAAAAGGAAAGGATACTTTGGATGTGTAATAAATTTCTTTCCATTCTATTTTAGCAAGATAATGATAATAATTTTTAATTTTTTTTTTCACTTCCTTGAAAAAGATATCTTAAAATTTATAAACACTGCTATAAATATTGTATCATATTACTATCTTAAAAACATGATCAATGAATATTATGAATTTATGAATATTATGAGTTTACTAGTCTACTGTCTAGATCCAGCTAATGCTTGCTGAAATAAAATTGCCTTATTCTTTGTTATTTTTTACTAAACAAGACAGTTTTATCGTGCATCGAAATATACGCAAGCGGATATGTCGAGCGGACAAGAGTTTGCAGCTCGATGGAACAACGACGGTGCATTGCGCGGATTCCTGGCTGCCGGGAGCGAGCGAGAAGTTGTCGGAGCCGGTGCAATTAAAGCCGGATATATTGTTCCCGAGAAGAATAACCCGCGGCGCGGTTAGGCGTGTTCGCAACTCTCGCGTTGAGGGACGCGAGTCGTTCCTTCTCGAGACGAGAGTAGACCAAATTAGGGCAACACCGTTTATCAAATCGCGTATGCTTGTATTTCTCATCGGGAGAGAACACGGTGAGAAATTGCATTAGAAACTTATGCACTCCTTCTTTGTGAGAAAAATAATAAAAATCGATTAATCGAAAAAGAAGTTAAAACATTCAGTTTTTTCAATTGTAGATCGTTAAGATTATATTTTGCATTATATGAACATGGCGAGGATAAATTTCTAATCGATAGAAAATGAAACTAAAAATATATAACGTGTTAATTATTTACAAAATTTTGCAAGAGGGAATTGATTATATATATGCATATATACATGCGCGTTCCATTTCCTTAACGAGGACGGCTTTAAATTGGGTACAATTTGGCCCGGAAACGTCGCCGTTGATATATTGTTCCCGAGAAGAATAACCCGCGGCGCGGTTAGGCGTGTTCGCAACTCTCGCGTTGAGGGACGCGAGTCGTTCCTTCTCGAGACGAGAGTAGACCAAATTAGGGCAACACCGTTTATCAAATCGCGTATGCTTGTATTTCTCATCGGGAGAGAACACGGTGAGAAATTGCATTAGAAACTTATGCACTCCTTCTTTGTGAGAAAAATAATAAAAATCGATTAATCGAAAAAGAAGTTAAAACATTCAGTTTTTTCAATTGTAGATCGTTAAGATTATATTTTGCATTATATGAACATGGCGAGGATAAATTTCTAATCGATAGAAAATGAAACTAAAAATATATAACGTGTTAATTATTTACAAAATTTTGCAAGAGGGAATTGATTATATATATGCATATATACATGCGCGTTCCATTTCCTTAACGAGGACGGCTTTAAATTGGGTACAATTTGGCCCGGAAACGTCGCCGTCGTATCCATTAAAACCGCTCGACCGAGATAACAGCGGGCTCGTTTTAACCGAACTTTTAAGACGGGATGACACGGGTAACGCGGGCCGGTGTATCCTTAATTAGGAGCCGCCGCATTGTTTCGCGAGGCTTAATGCGAACTCACACCGCGTTTGTTCTTTATGCATGCTCGGCGAATTCGTGGCTTTTGCATGCACACGTGCATGGAGACGTCTTCATCGCGCCAATTAAAGGTTGGCCACGGTTTCCGAAATAATGACGTGCGGCGATTCGCGCTCTAAACAGACGATTGTAATGCAATCGCCATCGACCGAATTGGCTACGCGAGGTTCCTCGATGACTTTTCTTTCCCCTTACTAGCGAGCTTCTTTATTATACCCGGCCAATATTTCCGCGCAATTAAGTCGCCCTAAGAGTCCACGTAAGGCTTGTTAAGACCCCGTATTACCCGCTGCAGATGCAAATTGCATTGCGAGTTGCAATGGTGGATTTTGGAATCAAGGCATGCTATTTTGGACTATTTGTAGAGAATAAAATATATCTAAAAAATTATAAAAGAGAGAGATAAAGAGATTATATGCATATATCTAGTCATATAATATTTTCAATTAGAATTATAAATATTTTCATATTAACATCGAAATTTTATAGCCTCTTATCATTCATCTTTAACATGCAAGCAGGTTGAAAGTTGGACTTAATGCAATGAATGATTTTGAATTTTGACAGATTTTTTAAAATTCGGAATATAATAAAATTTTTTTTATTAATATGATTTTCCTTGGAAAATATTCTGCTATAATTTTATTTTTTAAAATCTAAAAATGTAGACATTATTTCCTTTAAATTAACAAGTATTTAAATTTCCAAAAGAGTCGCTATATGATATAGGTTTTAGATAGCGTGCTACGGTTGCGGTCGCATAATAAACATCGCGCGCGCGGAAGTTATAAATGTCGCTCCGCACGCATCCGCGAGAGCGAACGGACGGGTCAACTCACTCGCGGCGCTTTCTCGGCATATAATAAGCGACAGTAAAAAAACAAAAAGAAGCGGCGAATCCACGAAGAGCGGGTTAACGACGCAGACCTGCAAGGAGCTGCTGCTATAAAAATTTTAAGGAGCCGGCTTACTCTCCGCGCCGAAAGGGAGAGCAGCGCTGCCTCCGATAGCGAGCGCAAGAATGTTATCTTTATTGCGAGGCGAACGAGCGTTATATATTTATCGGGCAACGGCCGATTATGGCCGATGACGCGGATAACGGACTTGCCGGACCGCAAGACTCGGATCGCAGGGCTCACTTCCGGAAATGATATATACCTGAAATCGCGTTACCTTCGATGACTTTGCATTTTTTTTTTAAACCTGGAACGGTAACATGAATAAATTTTTGGCCACATACCGGAGATAATCACATGTATGAAGCTTATAATAAATAGCTTTCCAAATTTTAAGAAATTATTCAAAGATTATGAACGAGGTATCCTTAGATTAAAAAATAATGAAATCAATGAAAAGAAATAATTGACTATCACATTTGTATATATCTCATCTGTTATATTGAACTTATTTACCAAGAATTATTTATTAAAAAGATACAATTTTAAATGTGTACTCATTACAAAATAATATTTTTTTTACGTATAAGTATGCATATATAAAAAATATATGAGACATTGAATATATTCTTCAATTGAACAATTAAATTAAATTGTTTAATTTATTATATTTTTATTATTCGAATATATTGTTTGATTCGTTGTTTTTGTGCAAG
Organism: Formica exsecta; assembly: GCF_003651465.1. Lineage (NCBI taxonomy): Eukaryota > Metazoa > Arthropoda > Insecta > Hymenoptera > Formicidae > Formica > Formica exsecta. The sequence continues at coordinate 1,559,766 of NW_021853600.1, read as the reverse complement.
AAATTTATCTTTATTACGAGAATGACGGGTAATAGCCGATTATTGTGATATGCGGATAACGGATTCGTTGGACCGCGAGTCTCCGATCGTGGAATTACATCCGGAAATAATATTTGTGGGATTGTTTCTTTCGATGACACACAGCGTCTTTCGTTGCTCGATTTTGCAGTTTTAGATTGATGCTTATGACGACTGCACTTTGATCATAGCATTCCTGTAATTATGCGGCAAGATATAATATAATTGCATGAATTGAAACCTAATTTTTTTAAATAGTGGAAATAGCTTTTAAAGTATTTATTAATAATTTTTTTAACCAGCCCTGATAAAAGTTCATTTTGTTTAATTAATTGATTTTTCTGAGATTGATTTGTGAAAAGATCGAGTCATACCTTTCCTGTAACAAGCGAGTCGGTTGTCGAAAGTATTACTTCCTCGAAACAATTACAGGAACCGAAGTCGTTATTATTTTCTTTTTTCAATCCTTACTACGTGCTTGTACGTACGAAGGAGGCATGGTGAAACAGGATGAAGGTGGAATGGGCAGAATGGGCGAGAGAAACAGGTTGGCGCAACGCCTCATTTTAGACGTACAAAACATCACATGCAATACACCAACTTCTCTCGGTATTTTGCGCTTTTCTCTACTCCTCTTTCTCATTCTTCTTTTCTTTTTCTAATCGTAATTTTCTCTTTGACTTGTGGAAGTGAACATTGTTGTCTCATCTTCGTCTTTAGTCTCGCTTATTATTTGTACTTTTCTATATTTTTTTGTCTGTGCTTTATTCTGTCAAAATGCATTTTATATTACTTGTTCCTATTCAACTTGTTCAATTGTCTTTAGCTCGCATTTGCTAAACAAAATTACCACGCATAGAACAGTTTGTGAGTAATCGAGGAAAAGCGGAAATTTTTCGTTAGATCTCACAGAAAAGTCAACCATATGCCTGTCTCGCGCGTATATGTACATGTGTGTATATGTCCAGAATGAACAATTAATTGCTGTTGGAGGTTGCGCCAATTTTGGGCCACGAAATTATTAACCCACCTATTATATCGAGCTCGCATATAAGCAAACATTCGAGCATTATGTTGCGTGATTTATTACATCGCGCGTGTGCGCCGCAGTACGGCTCGTGCTCTGGAATTTACGTATGTATTGAACAGTAGAACAAATATAGTTATATTCATCGAAAGCTGCAATGTTGAATAGAAAGCCTGTAACGCGAAAGAGAGACGATCCGAGAGAAAACAAAATTTTCTATATGTAATTTTTCTATCATATCTTTGTATGAGTAGATATATCGATTATATCGATTCTTAATTACTAATTATCAACCCTGAACTCATTTAGTTTTCGATTCTTATTTTTCCGCTCTCTTCCTCAGCTCTCAATTTTAATTCTCGGCTATACATATAATCCTTTTTTTCCTAGCTTAAAGCTGAACCTTTAATTCGCAATTTGCAGTTTACGTAATCGTTGCACAAGAAAAGAACATAAATAAGGATAAAAAAAAAAACACGAAAACTATCATGTTCAACGCGAATATATTTAATTCTTGTTCGTTTCTAATAATACACATTCCCTTTGCGTATTTCGAGAATAAGCCAGTTATTGGGATTACTAACGCGCGATATTACAGCGGTTCATTACGTTACACCCGTGCTCGAATGTGAAATTTCGATTATACGTACAACGTAATTGTCATTCCAGCCGTACGATCGATTCCTCTCGGCGCGTTCGTGGAAAATCAGCGATAATGACGCCGAAAAAACAAAAACGCGCGCATCGCGAGCGCATCGGATCGCGCAAATTACGCACGAAACAATTTTAATGAAGCCGGCGCGCCATAAAGGATTACAAATTCAATCTCCTCGCAAACGAGAGAGATGACGCGCCGCCGGGCATTCGTAATAACAACTAATTTACGAGCGTGATAATGGAGTGCGAATTTTCGCCAATCAGCTTTGAGCGTCGCCGGTCGCGCTTAAAAACGCGCGCATCGTTCTTTTTTTTTTTTCCCCCGCCTGATATATTTGTTCGTTCTCCGCCACCCTCTCTGTTCGCCCACGCTTTCGCGTACTTTTTTTTATACTGCAAACGCAATTAGTGCAGTTAACGTCGGCTGGTCGGGGGATTATAATGGCGGCGCGCGTGCAGCCACGCGGCTAATGAGATCCGGAAAAATCAGGCCTTCGGTTTAGCCCACCAACCGGATTGTTAAATGACACTCGTTTGTGTGAAGTCGGCTTCCGCGTTTCGGCCGGATTCGGCGAGAAACCGCCTCTCGAAACGACCAGAGGGACCGTCGTCGTGTTGGAGTTATCCTTTTTGTTTTCTCGCGCCGCTACACGGGGCTGTAAACGAGGCCGACACCTTGCACCGGCATTTCTCTTTTTTTTCCCAAACGACCAGAGGGACCGTCGTCGTGTTGGAGTTATCCTTTTTGTTTTCTCGCGCCGCTACACGGGGCTGTAAACGAGGCCGACACCTTGCACCGGCATTTCTCTTTTTTTTTTCCCCTCTTCTCACAAGCTGTATACGCGGATCCGCGATGTCGTGTTCGTTTCAGTTGAGCGAGCAAATCGTCGATTTTTTGGTTCATTATTAACCCTTCTACTATCAAGATGGTAATAAAACTACTACAGTTTAATTTATAGTTTTTATATGTCAATTGACATAAAAAACTTTAATTTGAGATTTAATTGCAGTATCGAAAGAAAAATAAAAAATAGACTTCAAAATTTGCGAACAACTTTGATAAACAATCTGAATCCAGTTGTTTTATTTATATTTCTTACATGCGATAATTGTAATTATCATCATTATTACATTTGTGCATTGTTCATTTTCTATCGAAAAATGAGCATATTGTTCAAATATTTTTTTATTTGACAAATATCGCGCGTTTGCTTCATGGCTGCATTTGAAAGAATAGCACATAACTTGAGCGATGGGAGGGTATCTTTTCGGCAACTTTTTGCGTTTCGCTTAAATGGGAGTTTACCCGAGAGTTGCGTGTGCTGAACTTGAATATACCGATTCACATACATGACCGTGCGCCGTTAAACGAGAAGGGTTTCAATGTAGTCTGCAATAAAGAAGAAACAAAGAGAAATATGATGTAAAGGGAAAGA
>NW_021853600.1:1554668-1556304 GCF_003651465.1 Formica exsecta | reverse complement strand
GAGAGAGAGAGAGAGAGAGAGAGAGAGAGAGAGAGAGAGCACATCATGGCGAGTCGGCATATTCGGCTAAAAGCACTGTGTTCAAAGATTGCGTGTCGAAGCTGAACGTCGCTTAATGGTGTTCATATGCTAGTATATTGGCGCTTACAGCGGTCAAAAATGCAAGCGCATTCTCTGGCGAAAATCTTTTCTTCACATACAATTCTTCCGCATGATTTATTTCATCGCTTTGTGCAGCTTCCTATTTTTAGCGATTTCTCCTGTGCCTCTGTGCGTTTTTCCCTATAATGGCGTGTGGGTGCACATCTAATGCAACCATTTCGTCTTACATGATAAATTATTAAATTAATTTTTATATTTTTTTATGTTATATATTTTACTACAGTTCTTTTTGTAATGTATAAATTTGTATAGTTATTATAATTATTTAGATATATGTATGTCTCGTATATTTATTAGGAACTTGAATTATTTTAAATTAAATCGTTCTTATCTCTCATGTTGTATTTTTTATTTTGGTAGTTATTTTTATTTTTGTATATTAGTTCATATTTTTTAATAGGCGCGACCTATAAAATTTCGATGGGCTCGAATACGCGAAATCATAAAGACGACGTGACGTTTTGGTTCGAAGTAAATTCGTTGCTCCGGAAAAGACCATTGCGATCGGGAGCGATAGTGGACGGTCGAATGTGGATAATTGAACGGGAAAGAGGCCGAGTCTCGAAAACGACGTGGCTTTTACTAACGAACGCCATTTGGCCTGCGAGCAGTGCCTCTCGAACGGACGCTTTCGCTCGGCTGTTTGTTCACCTCGCGTATGTGGAAAAAAGGAGAAAAGAACGGGAAACAATCGGCCAACCGAATCGAACGGATGCACGATGCCAAAAGATAATGCCTTACCAATTTCTGTGCCGAATCAATATTTATTCCGCGATCAAATTATTCGCGAGCAGATGGGAATGGTGGAAATCCGACTTTCTCTCTCTCGCGCGCGCTTTTTACGAAGATAAATATTTACGATATTACGTTATTATATGTAATAACGTATTCAACGATAAGTATTATAATACATAAATATATAAACCCCTTACTTTCTTATCGTATATTTTTTTCATATTTATAACAAATTAAATTATGTTAAATTGTGTATATTAAAAAACGATAATAACGTATATCAAATAAAGATTTAGGTATTTATGTCCCGATATTATGTCAAGAGTGAAAAAAAAATATCGAATCTATATTCTTCTAACAATATACATATAATTTAGATGTTTGAGTGAAATGCCGATTTACAATATATGGAAAATACATGATATCGTTATTACCCTGAAATAAAAGTTAGCGTCTGAATGATAGAACATGATACAATTTTATCGGTCTCGATAAATAATTAACGAAAAAAAATGAGATCAACTTGATTTAATTAATATTGCGATATAATTGATTCTCTCTTGTGCACTTAAAATTAATTTTTTTTAGCAGGACATTGGACATTTTACGATTTAACTACGCTATATTTGGAATGTATGATCTCTCTCTCTCTCTCTCTCTCTCTAATAATAAATGAAATTCAATCTCCCCTTTCTCTCCCCCTCTGCACTTTTCGTGCTTTCCGCCCTTCTGTCTTTTT
>NW_021853600.1:1542053-1550506 GCF_003651465.1 Formica exsecta | reverse complement strand
TCTCTCTCTCTCTCTCTCTCTCTCTCTAATAATAAATGAAATTATAACGATATCTAAATAAAATTTATGTCATTGGAAATAAATTTATTAGAAATGTCCTTTAACTATATTAAGCACATATTTATTACCAATATTATATCTATAAGATATTTTATTTTTAATGCATTGAATTTTTTAAGTTATTTTTCTTTTAAAGCGTATGTACATCACACACGCGCACGCACACACACACACACAAAGGAAAATATCCATAAGATAAATTAATTTTAATTAAAATGAGAGGGATGGGAGAACAAAAAAATCTCTATGAATAAAAGTTAACAGAGCAAATGACTATTATAAAAGAACATTAGTTTTTTTTTCTTAAAGTAAAACAAATTCATAGACATTAATGATATATGAATTCTAAGATTAAGTCGAGCTTTTTTAAAATCGCGAAATAGGTGAAGCATGAACTGGTTTGAATCTAGTGTAGCCGGCTAAATGAAAGCCATGTACATTAAAAAAAGAGTCGAATGAAAGGGTAAAATTGAGCCGCATTTATTCACACAGATGCACGTAGGAAAGCGAGAAGATTCGTGTTTTATCTCTGTCGTGTTAGGCTCCAACGTGATTCTTAGCACTGAAAAGAAGGAGCCAGCTGTTATATAGTAACAATATTAATAATAATATTAAGAAGGATAAATATAATTTTTTTAAATTAGTATACAGCGCCAAAATTTATTGCGTGTTTTCCTGTTATGCACAGAGCTAAAAAAGAAAGAGAGAGAGAGAGAGAGAGAAGAAAGGAGGGAAGCATTTTAATTAAAAAAAACGCAGCAATCCTGGTAGAAAATTAATTGTGCGAGCGTATTGTTTACTATTTGTCGACGCTTCCAGCACGGGATATTAATAATTCGGCATGAAACATGTGCATGAACTACAGTAAATTTCTATACACTCACTTATACATCTGGAAAATCAATAGCAATTTTGCGTATTACCGAATAAATTATTATTGATCGAATAATCTTGCAAATCATAAAAACGCTGTATTGGATTATAACGTCGGCTTATAAAATTGCGCTATGTTTCAATTTTATTGTCAATGTGCAAATAACAAATTCTATATTCGATTTTTCTCAAAGTTTAACGACAAAGTTTATCAAGATTCTTTATAAAAAAAGTGACATACATATCTAGAAAATATAATAAAATAGATTTTTAAAAAATGATATACATTTATATAGAAAACGATGATAATCGCGTGATTAAATTTCCTTTAATTTACCATAGGAAAGAAAGAATAAATACATTAATAGAAATTAATATTTTGGTTTGACATTGATATAATGAGAATAACGAGTAACACAGTTTTTAGAATTCATTTATTTGACCCAAGCGAGTAAATAAAATCATCCTAAATATAGTCGCTAAAAATAATCAATCGTTTTTCGAGGACCTCCTAATTTTCACGCGAACCTCGGCGAATAGCGCGAATACGTACTTTAAGTACTAGTTAGTTTCCGAACAATTGACCTCATTTAAGGGCACCTTATAACACGACAGAGGAACATTAGAGCCTTCGCGAAGAAGGAGAAAAGGGTTGCATGGGTCAAGCCAAAGTGGTTGCCTGCAAAAAAGGATCTTCGCATGGTACGACGCTTTATTTCGCCCCAAACTCTTGTTCTTTTTCCATTCCTCCTCTTCTCTTTTCTTTTCCTTTCCTTCCTTCTACCATTTGTTCCTTCTCGAAACACGTCGCATTGTGCTCCGAAATGGCGGCGTCTCGCGTGGATGGCGAATAAAGGGAGGCACGAAGAGCGCGTAGGATGCAATTAACTCGGGACGAAGAGCTTAATCCGCGAAACTCCTTCGTCGTCACGTCCCCCCGTCCACCTTTACATCGCAATCGCTTCCCTTGGACGTTCCTTATAAATTTTCGAAAAATTCCGCGGCCGATCGAATTAAACACCGCTGAGCCCTTCCCTATCTCGGACGATGATTTATGAAAGATTCCAGGCGATTATCCGCTTGCTTAATTGACCGGCGGTCTCGATCGATTTCTAATTCATCACGGAGATCCTCCGAGAACGGCATTCCTCGCGCTGACTTCTCCTTGGGACACACCATCGCCATTGAGATGGCACATCCATCGGCTTTAATGATAATTGCCGGCTTTGGCGTGACCGAAGTTTTGTGGCGATAAAACTTCTCGCCTTGAGACGCCTCACCTCGCGCGTGGATGGAGATTTATGCAATCAAGTTCGAAATCGGTCAAGTCATCCTTATCGTATTCTTAAAAAGACGTAAATTTCTGAATCCCTTTTTTCATCAAAAATTACGAGACGATATCGTATGATTCTTACTTTATATGATAACATATCTACAGATTATTATTCATGAATAATTAAGAATACATATAGTTAATTATTTGCATAAATAAATATATAGAATCAAGAGAGACAAAGAAAAAAGAGGAGAAAATGTTAATAATAAAAAAGATATAATTTTTTGATTAAATATAATATACATACGTAAAACTTTTTTTTAGAAGAACATCTTACAATATAATATTTTTGTATGTTTTTAAAATTAATTCAAAATCAAAGCGAGAAAGTTTTCGACGCGCTCCTCAATTCAATAAAAATCGAAAACTTCGTATAAATGCAAATTCCGTTGATTTTTCTCAACGATATACGGACATGATGGGCAAAAGAAGTTTGATAGTTAATTACTATAGCGTGTCATGCTGCCAAATTTTTTCGCAACAACAGATTCGGCCTCTACCAATCTCCCTCTTCTTGTCGAAAAAGCATTTATCACTCTGAAACTTGACGAGCGAGTGAAAAGAATGGGTGAATGAAATATAACCACGCGACTCGCGTGCATTGTGAATATTTTTTATTCCTATCGATGTTTAATTAAAATTTTACCATAACGTGCGTAAATTGAAATTATGATAAGAATGTGAGATTTTATAACAATACCGGAAAATAGAAACAATGGATATTGTATAAAATATCTGTGTAATAATTTTAAATGTAAAATATAAGAAAAAGAAACAAACTTTTGGAAAAATTTAAGATTTTTTTCTAATTTATCACATGTTGTCGTCATACGAAAGTTGTAGACAATGTTGTTCAATGAGGAATCATCTGATTTTGTGCGAATTAGTGAGAACAAATATTCAATTTTTTTATTATTCAAACTTTAGAAACGTATTCGGAATTCAGAGAATTTATGGTAAATCAATTTCAGCTTGCATAAAATTGTCTAATTACTACTTCTCGTTCTATTATCACTTGAAAGAGACGAAGAATGGGAGGACTAGTTATGAAAACTAGTGATGAACATTTCTAGAGAAGAAATACGAGAAAGCTAGAGAGAGAGAGAGAGGGGGGGGGGAGGGGGAGAGATGAAGGCGCACTCAGTTCGTGCGTCACTTTTCATTCGTGCTCTACAGCTTGGACATTCTCGAGACGCGATATTTTCTCGGACAGAGGAGTCTCATAATGAGACAGGACCGTCGCTTATCGGCTCTTTCCGCCCAATTAAAAACGAGGTGCTCTTAGTCGAGTCGCGATCGCGCGTAATGGCTCGGAAATCACCCCAGTCGTGCCTGTGACGAGGGTGTCTCGGACGTCATTAAATCCGGAGAATACGCGTCGCCCTTTTCCGAGGACATCGAGTATCTCTCCTCTATTCGGCGATAAATTAGAGGCTCTCGCGAATCTAATGAGTATGTCGCGTTAGGAGCGAACAGACAGATCGCCATGTCGCTCGATATCAAGACTGATGTAGTTTCTCGTTCATCGTTGCACCCGTGATGCATCGTGCGGTGTGTTATTTCATACCGCGACTCATCGCGGCATCTTTCACGTATCACGTGGATAGACGGGAGGGTTTTGATGGCTTCTTTTCTCTACGTTTTTGTGGCTTAATCCTTAGATAGAATTGATGCATCCTCGGCTCTCCTTGCAACGTTTTCTACAATCTTTTTATATGCTATGCTGGATACGATGCGTATTTTCGTGGAAAGAAATATTTTCCATGAAATTGTTTCTTATTATTATATTTGTATTGATAATTATATTGTATTAATATTTATCGTTTAAGAATAGAAATAAGATCGAGCTCGCCTCGACACATTTTCTCGTATATAAAAATAAATAATGCTTTTGAATAGATTTTTTAGTAACACTTGACATTATATATTGCTTCATAAATGAACACTAATATTTCTACGACTTACTTTTCGGAGAACGGGATAGCGTTGGTAGTTGAACATAAGGGCTCCATTTCATCAGCCTCGTCGCGATCGTTATTTTCACGACTAACAATCCATAATAAGCGACCGAGGGGCGTAGGCAAGAGTTGGGAGGTGAGGGCTGATTGTGATTCCGTGCAGACGTTCGTTGGAATTCATGAAAATAGAAAGCTGGGTAGTCGAGCAATTTGGTAGTTCTCCCAGCGTTGAAAATGGTCTCGCGAGGCCTTCGTGTCGTCTCTTCTCGCCCGCCATATTCTCGATAGAGAATGACAAAGGAGTTGGGGGGGGCAGAGGGGAGGCGGTCGATGTGTCCTGGATGGTGTCGTCGCGACACCCCTGTGGATGGCCGGAAGTTTATTACGAGGATACGGCCGCTCTTTCTTTCTCTCTCTCTTCAACTCTTACTCCATCCCTCTCGCTCGCGGATACTGCTGAGTCGTGAAGATGAATAAAGCGAGTCGGGGTTGGTGAGATGGAGGATTGGGGTGAGAACGGCTAGATAGTACGGCTACGAGAGACAAGGGGAGGAAAGTGGTCTCGAGCCATCGGCGTTCCCGATAGACTCCGGTGGAGCCACTTAGCAGGCTCGCCTCGTCGCTTGGACCTTTTTTCCGGTCTTCTTCCTGCGCGCCTCGAGTTCGTCCCCTTCGTCTTGCTATGTATAGAGTGTTCCCTCACACGCACCGATTAACCCGCTTTTTAATGAAAGTGCGGGGAGGTAACTCGACCGAGATTTACTTGGCTACGAAAGGCGGCAATTTGTATCCTTCTTTCTTTCATTTCTTTTTTCATCATATTTTTTTATGATGCGATGAAACTTAAGTCGTATTAAGAGAGAAAGGAAAGAAAGAGAAGGAGACATGAATCTGTCAGAAATATTGTAGCCCCAATATAAATCTGTCGAAGGGCATTTCATTCGACAGCTATTATTGAAAGATTGAGTAAGTCAAAGAAATTAAAGAAAACTTTTAAAAATAAGAAATAATTTCGTCAGTTATTGATCTCTTTTTAAAGCCGCTTTCCGTATTAGCTCTGTGATATCATTTTTAAAATATTCTTTCTTCTTTGAAATAATTTATCGATATATTCCGACTAGTTTCCATAAAAAATTAATTTACTTCGTGATATATATGTACATTATTTATTTTTTTGCCAATTATTTGCCCCAACTGCAATAATAAAAAATACTGAGCTGCGCTCTGAAAAAAATCCACTCTGTGTATAGATATACGTTATACGTATACACCTTATAGAAAAGAGTAATCCCGCCATCCACTTTTCGTCCCCCGGGGGATTTCGAGATCGCTTTTCCGCCCGGTCGACCGTCGCCGCCACCGCCGCCGCCGCGTCGGGTATGAATAAATATTAGAATTTTGCGGATAAGCCCCGTTTTACGAGGCGATACTTGTTTCCGCGAGGACGACGCGGACGGATCGATCGAACGACCGCTCCCCGTCTCTTTCGTCTTTCTCCCTCCTTCTCTTTCTCATCTTCCTCCTCGGCTCATGCCGACGGCATACGGCACGTTTCGCCTATCAGCGTATTATTATATTTCAGTTCACTTGGCTGGAATCGCGGCCGATAGTTTTATAGAGAGCATTCGTATTGCCTTTTCATTCACGCCTTGTTACTCGTTTGAGCGTGTATATCATGACCAATTATACGTGTCGCGAGCGACATTTGGATTCCGATCTTGGAATTAATATCATATTTAAAAGCTACGCTTTTGCACGAATTGTCATCCTTATAATTTATTAATCTTTTCAAAATGAGATAAAGTGGATATGATATTCCATGTAATTAATTAAATATAATATTAATTTAATAAAAATAAAGTATCTAATTTACTGAAAATTCAGAAATTATGGAAAATTGCGATTAAATATTTTTGAAAAATTATGTGTGTATATGTATTGACAAATTTTGAAAATATTTTATAGTTGCTACATATCTGTAAGGTTTATATTTGTTACGTCATATTTATGATGTAGAAAACATAATATAATTAATACTTTATTTGGTAGCTTTAATTGTTACTTATTTAATTATTTTTTGAAAAATTATATAATAGAGAAAAAAAATGACGCAGTCGCGTTTGACGTATGTGAGACGAGATAATCGTGCAGATTATGTAAGCGGCTCGTGCAGTTGTTACCATGGATCGAAGCTCTGGTGCACGGATCGAAGCTCTGGTGCACTCTTCGAAGGGTGGATGAGGTCAAGACACCTTTGGTCGTCCACTCGTGCGAAATGATATAATCTCCGTGATATTCTCCGCGTGGCCTATTTCTCGTCATAATCTCGGAAAGTCGATTTCTTTCACAGCCTGCACATGCGCGTGCGATATTTGCATACTTTTAGATACACAATCGCTTGTTTGAACTCGAGCGCAAAAATACGATTTAATTACAAGGCAATGATATTAAATGGCAATCGTCGAAGAGTACGCAAAAGAAAAGTTTGTAAAATTTACATGGACGATTCACTCCTCGTAAAAAGTAGATAAACCTCGACTAAGGCAAATGATAGACAGGGATATTGTAAAGGGTGAGAAACGAAATTGATGTTACGGTTGATGTTACAAAAACAGATATTGGAAGACTAAAACGCGTAGGCGTTTATACATATATACAGAGACAAAAAGATATAACACACAATAGAGAACGTAATAAACATACATGGGGACGCAACTTGCTGGCGAAAGGTCCCAGATGTGAGCAACGGGAATACATAATTACAATGTCCTCGTGTTTGGGGAGATTCTCTCGGAGAGGTTAGCTGACTCCATTCAGTAATCTAGACGATGTTACCCACGGGACACACCACTGCGAGCAAACGAACAACGGGAAAAGCCGTAAGAAGATTGAGATATCTACAGAAGGGTGTTCCCTTCCGTTTCTTACGCCAAAATTTTCCCACTCGTATAAACGAAAGCACTTTGCGGTAAGCAATAATAATATTTTTCAAAGAGTGAAACCGGAAATTCGAAAACTATTAATAACCACATATAAAAATTATAATCAGATCTTCTATCTTCTGGTAAAATTTCTTAAAATTAAAATCTATATTTTCGAGACATCCCGTATACTTACTATGAGTAAGCATCAAGTTGTTACATTCTTTTTTTCTTAACAAAACGTCTTCATCGTCGCGAAGACTTCTCGCCATTAACTTTAAATTGCATGGACGAGCACGAAAGAGTCGCTCAGCTTGCAATTGCGGTGAGTAAAGTTCCGGCAGAGCAAAAGAAAAGCATAGTATGTTTCGCGCTTCTTTTCTTTCTAACCAAAATCGTTTCCGTTCTTCTCGAGCACGCCAATGGCCGCCGATGGTCGAACGGGAGTGGATTTTTTTTTTCCCCTCGTCGAGTACAAACGACTTACCGAAGTCTCTCTACGGAAGAGAGACGCACCGGTACGCGTTCACGTGAATGGGGCGACCCGCGTTGTCGAGTGTCACCGAAAGCACCCCTGAAAATTGTAGCATCCTTGAAGCCACACAAGCGTTTCACGGCAGGACAAACGATGCGCGTCCGTGCTCTCCCTTCATTCTATTCGCTCAATCGCGCGACAACGCAGACTGAATCGTCGATCACGAGACGAAACCTCAGTTTTTTTTTGCATACGTGTTTGGGTAACGATTTTGTTTCATAAAGGAATACGGGATGAAATAGAAGTTTGAGAGATAAAACTTTTAATTTTTTTCAGAAAAATATAAAAATATAGGGATACATAATCGTAAAAGGAATGCAAATGATATGTTTTGTAAATAATAATTTATTTTATCTATAGATTTATTATTTTAGTTTATCGCAAGTAAAAAGGCTAGATTTGTGATGAGAAATTTGTAATATATAAATTACATTTTTTATATACATTTAAGCACCGAGAACCGATATACACGAAGAAAAGTTCATTTAAAACAAATTTATTGTTTTTTTTATACTGACAGTATTTCTTTGAAACTCATCGATGCCGTAACTGACGTAACTGTTAGTTTTATAATTTTTAATTATTAAATCTACGTGTTATTTAATCATATGCGGCATTGCTAATCACACTATGCAATAAAAAAAATTATATATTGTATATCTCGATCGAATCCACTGCTGACTTCGCTAATTACGAGAGATGGCAGCGGCAAAAGCAATAAAGATTACACATCACTATCGGTAAGATTAAGCGAATCGCGAGAGAGGGAA
>NW_021853600.1:1529178-1542046 GCF_003651465.1 Formica exsecta | reverse complement strand
GAAAGAGGATGATAGGCGAATTCGAGGGGAAAAGGGGCGCCCGGAGATCGAGCTTTTACGAGCTTTAGTCCGTCTCGTATCGCGTTTCCGTGGTGTTCGTCATACATCTCGTCCGCAGACAATACGATCCGCCGCCAGGATAAGACACATCCCCCTTCATCGCGGAGAATGATGGTCGGTTGCGTCGAGCTCCCTTGTATCATCGCATACCAGCAGAACACACGTGTTTCACAAACGTAGCACACATATGTCGCACTATCACTTCGCACGCCGTTTGATATCCTCTCGTTTTCCCGCGCGTCGCATCACTTTTCACGAATGACGATAAAGAGAAATATTTTTTAAATTATATTACATATTTTGACGTATTTTATATAAAAATGCCAGCAAAATGTTAATGAACAATATTTCATATTCACCTATATATATTTAATATTTATTAATTATTTCCGGAGGGAGATGGTTTATACTTATCTATTCGTAATTATTCACTTTTCATTATCTAATCTATGTCTAACTTTGTTATATAATTATGCGACAGTATAATTATGCAACTATATAGCTTAATAGTATCGAGTAATAATAATAGTATGCTATAATAGTATTTCATTTAATGTAAGAACTAACTTACTGAATCTCAAGTCGGTTTCCGCTACTTGGCGCATTCATGTATTCGACTCACGCGTGTCCCTGGCTTACGCATGGTGGAACAGGATCGCAGCGTAGTACAAGCTTATCTCTGGAAGCGAGAAACGCAATAGAAGTAATAACATTCCTTATTATGACGTTACGCGTGATACGGAATCGCGAGTTCGTGTTTCACAAACGTTACCCATACTTAACTCCGCCACCTTACTTATGCGCCTTGCATATATATATATATATATATATATATATATATATATATATATATATATATATATATATATATATATATATATATATATATATATATATATATATATATATATATATATATATATATATATATATATATATATATATATATATATATATATATATATATATATATATATATATATATATATATATATATATATATATATATATATATATATATATATATATATATATATATATATGTATGTATATGTATATGAGTATACGTGAATTCGTGACACACGTGAAATATGCTATCAATATGAACGCGCGTCCTGATGCCTTTGTGAATGCATCATCTGTATTCGCGATGTATGTGTGTGCACTTATCTCAAGCGTTGTAACTCTTTACACTCAAAAAAGTGGTATTGCAACCACAGCAAAAATTTTCTGGGTGCGCAAAATTCCGCGCGTCGCATCACTTTTCACGAATGACGATAAAGAGAAATATTTTTTAAATTATATTACATATTTTGACGTATTTTATATAAAAATGCCAGCAAAATGTTAATGAACAATATTTCATATTCACCTATATATATTTAATATTTATTAATTATTTCCGGAGGGAGATGGTTTATACTTATCTATTCGTAATTATTCACTTTTCATTATCTAATCTATGTCTAACTTTGTTATATAATTATGCGACAGTATAATTATGCAACTATATAGCTTAATAGTATCGAGTAATAATAATAGTATGCTATAATAGTATTTCATTTAATGTAAGAACTAACTTACTGAATCTCAAGTCGGTTTCCGCTACTTGGCGCATTCATGTATTCGACTCACGCGTGTCCCTGGCTTACGCATGGTGGAACAGGATCGCAGCGTAGTACAAGCTTATCTCTGGAAGCGAGAAACGCAATAGAAGTAATAACATTCCTTATTATGACGTTACGCGTGATACGGAATCGCGAGTTCGTGTTTCACAAACGTTACCCATACTTAACTCCGCCACCTTACTTATGCGCCTTGCATATATATATATGGTATGGGTATTAATAATAAAAGCTGTATCTCTCTCGTGACCTCGCCGACCAATCAACACGATGTTTGCGATATAAATGCAACACGTTCGATATCGAAAAAATGTCGGCTTGAAATTAATCTGAAATTGAACCGTGTGACAAGGCGAACTTTATTTTACGTGGGAACAAAGTAAAGTTTATCGAAGTTGTAAATTTAGAATATAAAAGTACATTGTAGTAATATTTAAATTATTGATTTTTAAATGTAAAGTCCAAGTCTTTAAAAGAGCATTTTATGCTTTAACAAATATATATTCAATCCTTTAATCATAGAAATATTGGATGATTCTGCCTCAATATTTTAACAGAAACACACAATGCAATATATTTTAAGATTAAAAAGGCATAATAATAGAAGAAATAACTTTTAATAATAATATAATATTGTATCTAAATTAATTATGATGTTTATGGTGTGTATGCGTTAAATTCTATCATCTGGAGCAACAAATATCAAATAAAATAAAATTAACGAGAGTAATTTTAATAAAAATCTAAAAAATTAAATATATAACAAATTTTTTTGAAAATGTAAATATTAAAATAATTTTTTTTATAGATATTTAATTTTCTTGTAAAATATTTTTTTTAAGTTAAATGAGAAATGAAATTTTATTATATATGTGTAATTTATTTTGCGTAAACAATTTTTTTTAATAATAAAAATAGAGATATGGGATTGTAGAAAACTAACAATATCATCATTTGCATGCCTTATATAAAATATGCTGTATATAAAATATTCTGTAAGCACTGTGCACAGCATCGCTTCAGGAATGATACTCCGGTATATACGCGAGCATACGTCCTTCATGTATTCAATACACGCATGCAATCGCGACGGTAAATAAATCTGGCGAAAGAAAGTCGCGAAGGAGTAATTCGAAAGCACCTTTTTCATACCGGAAACTCAAGATTTCGCTCTTATGAAAACAAAGTATCAAGTATTCATGTAAAGGGCTGACGTATAAAGAATTTTTCAATAAAACTCTTATGCGAGAGAAAGAAACAGAAAAAGAAAGAGAGGGAGAGATTAACCGCAGGGTTGGATTCGTTAGTGGATCTGTTGTGACGTAATAGATGTGTGTAATGATAATGTAGGCTGCCGATTATATATTTTCGTATTTTGCAACATGGACTCGTTGTTCACTCAAGTGTTATCCGAGAGATATAAATAAATTATATAAAATAATATATACTAAATAAATAGAATGTAAAGCGAAAGATAAAAATTTATATTTTGACGATGAATAACGATTATTTTCCGTTATTCTTTGTTAAGGAATTACATATTTATAAATTAAACGTGGAATTTTTTAAATTTTTACCTTTTTTATACATTTTTTTTAGTTTTTATTCAAATTTCCAAACATTTCTTATTATTATTTAATGTCAAAAATATATTTATTTTATTAATGTGTTATTTTACTAATAGTTCAAACATCTTAAGAAGAAACAATTGTTGAATATATCAGAGGAATTCGTAATAAAATATTATAAAATTTTAATGAGATCTAATTAATTTAAAGATTTTATCAACTATCTTATAGTGATCCTTTATACTTATATTTCAAATTACAATTGAAAGATTTGGGTTACGTAATATATTTAGTATTTTTCTTAACATATTTTTTCCAGACAATGCATTTTTTATCGCTTCTGTAAATCGCACATACATTCTGCTAAAGACGTCTCGGCATTTCAAGCTGATTTTCTGATTCTTCTCAGGTTCACTAATGCCTTGTCGAGAATACGTCTCATTTACTGGTAGACGGAAAATGTTCTGATAGAACGATCTCAATCAAAAGTCTGTCGCCATTTACAGATTCTCTGTTAAGGAAGCTTCTTATTTGAATTTGCTTTTGTCTCGAACATAGCGCTCAATTACTGCTCGCTGAAGCGAAGGATTCCATCCGAGACCGTAAAAAGACTAAGCGCCTTTTTTTTTTATCGTTCTACTATCAAGTGCGAAACGGTTTTAAGCCCGTTACGGAAAATCTTTCCCATTTCCGATGGACGATCCCTCAATCTTCCTACACCTTTGATGCCTTTTAAAAATTAGGGTTACTAAATTAGGTTTCATTGCTTATTCATCGAGATCATAACACTGATCCGAATTGCCTACAAAATCATATGGATTTACCAGATTTCTTTGTTCGCACCGTTTCTCGAAATTAAATGCATCTCGGGAATTAATGCATCACGAATTATAACTAATGTTAAAATATTTCGATGAAAAATTGCCAAATCGATTTTTCTTATAAATCGCATTTATAAAGTCTGGTACATATCGCGATATCAAAAATATTCCGCTTCGATTGCGCTGCAAATAAATATCGACGCACAGGATAATCCTCGAAATTTCTGGCGGGCTCTCGAAATAATTTCGCGACTGAGGGTGGTTTATCCCGGAGCGATCGAGTTGGTCGTGAGCCGCGACGTGCGATCCTACGGAAGAACGCGAATGCCGTCGTAAGAGGGTGGCGAAGGGAGCCAGAGGTACGAGGAAGAGGCTTGATGGAAGTTTACAGCTGTTTGCGTCGGATATCGATGATCGCAAGGGAGGCGGCGATGCAATAAAAAGCGAGCGAGCGAGCACACGGCGTTATGTGGGAGACGGAAAAGAAATTTGCCTTTAAATTCCACCGCGCAGCGTAAGGGGTGGTCTCCGACAAACCTCGTCCCCCGAACCACCATTTCCCCGGTCCCGGAATAAGTAGATCGAGATTCGAGGCGCGCCTTTGCTGACGCTACTGGATGCCGCTGGAACGCAATAGAATCTCTTCCGCCAACAGGATCCTCCAGGATACCGCGATATCGCGGCTAAACGAAGCGCTTTCCGACTGATTTATCCACTCGATCGCTCAACTCCCCGTGCCCCATTCCCCTTTTCTTCTTTCCGTGCTTCTCCACCCTCCTTCTTTCCCTTCTCTTGGACTGTCTCTGCATTCTCTTACGGCGCACAGGGCGCGGCTAGACTTCGTGGAGGATTTTTCTTTCTTGCAAAGAGTAGCTCCAAAGAAAATTTAAGTCCATAGAGCGCCTGTAAAGTATGTCGGTACTCCGTCGTGCGGAAAATGTTTCGACGCAGAAATATCGAAGGAGAGAGAATGGATAGGAAGCCGTATTCGATAAAAACGGCTGAGCGACTTGGAGAAATTCTTTGTCTTCATGTGTCTCGTAAGCTACAAGGTTCAAATAGTTTTCCGTGACTTTCGATATTTCGATCGTGTTTGAATTATATCACTATGATGAAAAACTTGATTTTTCAAATAAATTCGACAATTTTTCATTTTTTATTTTATTACGTCTTTTTATTTTGTTAACATCTTTTAAGATTGTTATGTGAGAAATATGTTTATATAATGGCTATATAAAAGGGTTATAAAAATCATAATCGATTTTATAATCTTTCATAGAGAGAATGCTATATATCTGCTATTTATTCATCATGAAAATGCTTTTACAACAGTTCTCGCGTTGTATTTTCTTCAGCTTTTTGATCGAAGATATCGACAGACTCGTAATTTTTCAATTCGTACGGTTTATTCTGCTCGGCGAAAATACTTTCGCAGTCCGTAAAGCAGACATCGGCTGAGCTCGATGGTCGGTGTATCGTCGGATTTATATCCGCCGATGGAATCTGAATTACTTTGGAAGCGCGAGCACACCTCTTTGATTTTAGATTCCATAGATCTTTGTAGCCCGACAAATCGTCAGTAATATGAGAAGCGAACGTCTGAGCGTGGACGTGTGAAGGGAAGGAAGCGTGTGTGTCCGCCGGCGTTACTTCTTCCGTTATGTGCCCGCCTATTTTCACCGCCACAAATCATTCGACACCCAAGAAAATATGTTTCTCCGACGTGACCAGGCCCGCATTAAAGTCCGCACTAAAGTAAAGACTATGGCCCTCAGAAATGATACTCGAGTTTTTTTTTTTCTTTTTAATGCCACCATGTGATGGTACTTTTATTCATTAATATAAACATAACAGTTTAAATTATCCTTTCACATCATCGAAACATTACAGAATTCTAAATTTTTAGTTATATTTTAAATATTTCTAAAATGCGAAGAGAATGGGAAACCAGTATTATCAAAATATCTTTTCACATCATAGATTTCCTGCTAACTTTTAAGATTGAAAATTTTTAATCTGAATTTTGTGATCATTTTTATTTGCTTCTAATTTTGCAAAAATCGAAAATTATCAAATAACATTGTCGGATTTCTTTATTCTCTATTGAAAAATACTTATTTTTACACAATACAAATTTTTTAACATTATTTTTTAACTCACAAAATAATTTTTTGTCGTAATTAAGGAGTAGTTCAGCCCTGCGCTGTTTGTGCAACTTCACACGTTTGTAAACCCATTAACGGATTTAAGACGATCCTCGGTTCTCTCTACTAGCGCGCACAACCGCCGCTTTTCTCACTTATATACCGAAAGAGAGATTTATGGGCCATTAAACGATTCTACGGAATTTAATTGCCACTTTATTATCAAGCATACAAGATAAACGCCGAAATTTTAAAAGCGATCCCCAACTAATAGCTTTATCATATTCAATTTTTACTATTATACTAATTTAATTCAATTTTTAAATTGATATATATCTAGTTACACACACACACACACACATCTTTTTCTGATTGATTGGAAAATTACTTTGTAACATGAAAAAATATATTTTCAGCTAAAAGTAGATTATTTTTATGTTATTGTTAAAGAATTTATATAAATAAACATTTTCTTATATATAGACATATTTATAATAAATTATTTAAATCGAAATAAAAAATATGATTTACTTAATCTTTATATTATATGTGTAATTAAAAGTTTTAAAAGAAAATATTTGCAACATTTTTAAAGTGTAATACAGTAAATATTTGTCGATATATCTTTCTTATTAAATTGAAAAATAAACGCGATATGCAAAGAGTATTTTCACAAACATTGGAATTGGCAATATATCGGATGAGGGTTATGTAAACATCATCGCGAAATATCAGAATCTTTTTCAATACTATGCTGAGTGTTTTTCGAATTGGTACGATTGGTGAAAGCATCTTATCTTTTCGTATCAAAGTACTTCAAAAATGCTGGAGAAATTTTTAAGTAAAAACAGATATTACGTGATAAAATTTATTAAATGAAGAATGGTGTTATTAATTTATTTGTTTTTATAAAAAATATAAGATTCTCAATTATATTTTTAATTATAATTTTTAAAATAAATCTATTTGTCAGGTTTTTCTGAAAATTTGTTAGATCTATTTAAATTGATATTATATTTATTCATATATTATATTTGTATTCAATGTTTATATCTCCAATCTAAAGATTTAAAAAAATAATGATTTAGAAACGTAACAATCTCTTAGAATACTTAAAAAAAGACTAGCAAATCTTTTTACTATTTGTTGATTGTGTTTTTTCTAACGTATTCGTTTAAACAGCTTATTATGCTATGGATTTATAAGAAAATGGAATCCACTTAAGCAAGTAAAAACTCTGAAAAGTGTAAAAAATCTGGAAGAGTCTTTCCTTGTAAGCTCCATCTTGAACATCTCGGCGGTTAAACTCTGAGTTCATTGACATGATATTAATAATACGCGCTGTCACGCGGATGTCGACGACCGGATCAACAAAGTCGACAACACACGATGACGCTGCTTCTTAATTGCCGGAGCGTCTCAACTAATTACACGCTCTATATAAAATGTTTAGACGCGTCTGCTTCTTGGGCGGAAAGAGTCAAGTCTTTTTGCGAACCTTTAAAACATTATGTTTCAATCTTTTTCACGCATAAATAATAAAGGATCTTAGATCTTGCAATTTCTCTGCCTTATATTTGTTTGTTGTTAATTATGCGAGAATATTGGTTTCATAAAATCTTCTAATCTTGTATATATTAACCGTATTAAATATTATTACATAAAATCCTTTGATGAGAGATCAAAACTAAACTCTAATCTCATTAAAGGTGAGAGATAAAATTGAAAATATTCAAGAAATTTACAGCGGGGTGCGGGAACGATGTTCGAGAGCGAAAGATTTAACGTGTGGAAAGAGACCGCAGGAGTGGAGGCTCGCGGTGATTTGGGTTCAGCCGCGGTATTATCGTCCATGTACGGTATTGCCGCTGGCAGGAATAATAGTTAAGGACAATGGAATCTCGCGTAGCGATAGCGGCAGTGGCGGCAGCGGCGACGACCGTTGACGGCCAGCTGATATAACGTATACGTTACTGTAGGTGACGGACAATGGTTGGTAATTAATTACCTACAAAGTACGGAGAGAGAGCTGTATTGTAGTCTGTATCTGGTATTTATCTTGAAACATTAACAATGCACCGAGAGACGCCGGCGCGAGTAATGCGAGGCGGCGCCGTGCGCGAGAAGAAAAGGGTAGATAAATAATATATACATATACATATGTAAGAGAGAGAACGTAAGAGAAATCTTCGCGTTTACAAAGAGATTACCACCGTAAATAACGCAGCATCCAACATGCGTATTCGTCGTCGTCGTTCATGTATTGTTCCCGATTACTTATTCCTGGTTTTCCAGGATCTTGCTTTCAATATTTTCCATTAAACATTGGTATGTTTTTTTAACGTTTGAGTAGATATTGCTTGTTCGTAGTATAATATATGCACTTTATCGCGCATATATTACTAAAGAAATGAGATTACTAATAATAATATCTATAGCATTTATCAATATTATGTATGTAATGATATTATAGTCGGATTATGAGATTTTTTATTTTCTTTCTCTCTTCTTTTCTATCATCGTATAAAAAATTCAAATTTTTTGAAAGAGTCAAGTCTTTTTGCGAACCTTTAAAACATTATGCTTCAATCTTTTTCACGCATAAATAATAAAGCATCTTAGATCTTGCAATTTCTCTGCCTTATATTTGTTTGTTGTTAATTATGCGAGAATATTGGTTTCATAAAATCTTCTAATCTTGTATATATTAACCGTATTAAATATTATTACATAAAATCCTTTGATGAGAGATCAAAACTAAACTCTAATCTCATTAAAGGTGAGAGATAAAATTGAAAATATTCAAGAAATTTACAGCGGGGTGCGGGAACGATGTTCGAGAGCGAAAGATTTAACGTGTGGAAAGAGACCGCAGGAGTGGAGGCTCGCGGTGATTTGGGTTCAGCCGCGGTATTATCGTCCATGTACGGTATTGCCGCTGGCAGGAATAATAGTTAAGGACAATGGAATCTCGCGTAGCGATAGCGGCAGTGGCGGCAGCGGCGACGACCGTTGACGGCCAGCTGATATAACGTATACGTTACTGTAGGTGACGGACAATGGTTGGTAATTAATTACCTACAAAGTACGGAGAGAGAGCTGTATTGTAGTCTGTATCTGGTATTTATCTTGAAACATTAACAATGCACCGAGAGACGCCGGCGCGAGTAATGCGAGGCGGCGCCGTGCGCGAGAAGAAAAGGGTAGATAAATAATATATACATATACATATGTAAGAGAGAGAACGTAAGAGAAATCTTCGCGTTTACAAAGAGATTACCACCGTAAATAACGCAGCATCCAACATGCGTATTCGTCGTCGTCGTTCATGTATTGTTCCCGATTACTTATTCCTGGTTTTCCAGGATCTTGCTTTCAATATTTTCCATTAAACATTGGTATGTTTTTTTAACGTTTGAGTAGATATTGCTTGTTCGTAGTATAATATATGCACTTTATCGCGCATATATTACTAAAGAAATGAGATTACTAATAATAATATCTATAGCATTTATCAATATTATGTATGTAATGATATTATAGTCGGATTATGAGATTTTTTATTTTCTTTCTCTCTTCTTTTCTATCATCGTATAAAAAATTCAAATTTTTTATTACTTATAATTCCTCTTTAATAATAATTGAGTACAGACTACTAATTTATCCGCTTGGATATATATATATTGTATATCATTATTCTGTTATTCTGTGACGATAAAAATTCAATGATAGACATCAACAACTTGTTATGTTTCCAATTATGTTTGAATATATCTTGCGGCATTATTTATAATAAATTAATTTATTAACTATTCGCTTTCCGGTGCTCATAAATAGAATTAATTGTTCCAACCTGCTTTTAATTTAACGAACGCGAAAATGGCTTCTTGCTCATCGAGGAAATTCTTGCAGCGTGTTTGTGAATAAGAAAAGGGTCGGAAGCGCCGACGAAACGACGCATTCCTGGAATGTACTTCCAGTACATCGTCGATTCGCAAGAGGTAACATCTGTAACTGTAGCTAAGGGTCGGAAATTCTCGTCGTATTATCGGCCAATCGTGTGCACGAGCCGTCATCTAGCGCGCCTAATGCACAGCACCTAATGCAGCCGTGTTTCGTGCGAGGTATTCACCCCTTCATCCTCGTTTCAAACCCCTCCGTGTTACCACAAACTCGGGACACGAACGGTCAGATTAAAATCAGAGTCCGCGACGGGGAAAATGGCTTGTGCTTGCGGAGTAAAAGGGACAAGGAATGAAGGGTCATCAGTTCCGAATCGGCAACATCATTTGTATTCTGATTCTATCTCTTCGAAAGTACAGCAATCGATTAAACGATTAATCTTTTGACTGTGTTTAGCTATACTGAATTGCGGCTAATATATTGCAAATGTGATATTATAAAATAATATTATTATATCGAGAAATGAAATCAAAATAGAAAAGAAAAATGCAATGATTATAGAATATCTCTAGAATTATTATATTAAGATATTTTAATAAAAATGATGTATTTTTTAGTATAATAGTAGATTTAGAGAGAATAAATTAACTTTTTGATTTATATATAACATTATATATATACATATTTTCATGTATACAATCACATTTAACAATTAATATGTATTTTATATATATAATAATATAAATTTGACGTATATATTTTTTTTTTGTTCTAGGTAAGTCCACTCTCTTTACGGCTTTTCTTTCGCATATCCAGATAAATTCCAGATAACTTTCTTCTCAAAATGGGGTAAGACAAATTGGCATATTTATTTATTTATCAATTTTCGGAATTTTTAATTATAGTTAAAATAATTTTTTTTTATAATTTTACATGTAATGTTAAATTATTTAATGTTTATTGTGTGTGCTTTAGTTATATTTTAGTATTATTTCTGAACGCGCGCGCAAAATTTTTTATATTATCAAAAATTGCCTTTTTTAAAAAGTAGAAAGCTTGCTATTCTTAAAAAATCTGTCATATATACATAAAAAAAATTTTTCTTAGAAGCTTTTTTTTGTAACACAAGTCTTACAATACGTAATAACATTAAAGCTCCTAATCTTTTTTGGGGGGGGTTTGGGAGAGTTTGGCTCTTATTGTTAGACATAGAAATGTCATTCTGATAACCGCACCGCAGACACGATGTCTCGATCCCTTTAAAGGGCATCCTAATTGCGGCAGTCGAGATCTGGGACGCGATCGGCCCGGCACAGCGTCCCTTCGAGGGACACGAGAGGGCCGTCCGTTAGAAAATTGTATCGTCCGGCATGCGGTGCGGGACGTGTGTCGGAGAGAGGAGATGCAATCGGCCATGTAAAACAGGGCTGCTGCCAACGGACGTCTACCCCTACCTTTTTTCCCCTTTCTTTCTCTCTGCTTCTCTCTCTCTTTCTCTCCCTTTCTCTCCCTTTCTCTCTCTCTCTCTCTCTCTCTCTTTTACTCTCGACCGAGTGCAGCGCACCAGTGTGGTCACGAACGGTCACGAAGGTGCGAAGAGGTAAGTGAGGACGGCTTCCCGTCGCTCTCCTCTTCTCGTATCTTCCCCTCCGCAATTAATCCTCTGGTCAGTACCGCGACTCTGATTTGATCTTGAGAAGCCTTTCGATACCTCGTTTTACGTTTATTAATCGGGGCGATAATTTAAATATATTTCAAGATGCATGCGCCGCGCGAAGGTAACAAAGGAATCTTAATTCATTACTCGATTTTCAGTTACAACAGAAGAATAGCATGCGACTAAATAAGATTCATTACCTTGCTGAAAAAGTAAGCTTTCGTGTAAGAGTCATAGTTGATAATTTAGGAAACATAGCATAGTGTGGCTCGTTTTATTGGTTTAATTAATATTAATATTATCCCATTTTATAGTAAATATAACTTATTATTAAATAACAATAATTAGTAAAAATATTATTTACAATATCTCCTTCACTTTATCATCATTATTGTTAGAAGTCTGCATATGAGAAGGATGCAAAATGTTCTCGATAAATTTTCCTAGTATCTAGAGGAATACAGTGTAAGGTTTAAGGATTATATCTTCAATATTCCGCGCTTGATAGATGCCTATAAGTCGTGAACAATCGTGCGAATGCGACAATTACGGGATACTTGAAGCGAGTCCCATACCTATTTCGGCATCCCCTTCATCGCGATAGTTGGCGGCAGCCTCGTCTCGAGAGAAGGACTTTCGGGACAGACTTTGGCCACTCCATTTGTCGACCTCGAAGTGCCTCAGTCGTCTCTGCCGCGTACGCGGCGAACTCGTTTCTGAGTAGCTTCGCGATTGGAGTACTTAAGTAGGACACGGCCGAAGCGTTAATGAATTTCCCTCGGGATTTGTCCGCGACACAGGGTCTTTAATGATTCTTTTTCTACAGCAACGCTGATTCGAATCAATTCATAAAACCACTTCTTTTCTTCGCAAATTTAATCTTTTGAAACTGAGATTTGATAGGAGGAAATATAAATTCAACGCTTTTTATTGAAACGCAATGTTTTATTAAATTGTAATCTTGAAAGCTATAAAAGATAGCGATAAAAAGATTCAACGATAAAATAGCGATGAAAATTAAAACGAAACCGAGGGATATTCTCGCGAAAAGTATTTAGAACATTTTTGCTACAACTTGATAATTGGAAAT
>NW_021853600.1:1519174-1525348 GCF_003651465.1 Formica exsecta | reverse complement strand
TATTTTTAATTATAATTTTTAAAATAAATCTATTTGTCAGGTTTTTCTGAAAATTTGTTAGATCTATTTAAATTGATATTATATTTATTCATATATTATATTTGTATTCAATGTTTATATCTCCAATCTAAAGATTTAAAAAAATAATGATTTAGAAACGTAACAATCTCTTAGAATACTTAAAAAAAGACTAGCAAATCTTTTTACTATTTGTTGATTGTGTTTTTTCTAACGTATTCGTTTAAACAGCTTATTATGCTATGGATTTATAAGAAAATGGAATCCACTTAAGCAAGTAAAAACTCTGAAAAGTGTAAAAAATCTGGAAGAGTCTTTCCTTGTAAGCTCCATCTTGAACATCTCGGCGGTTAAACTCTGAGTTCATTGACATGATATTAATAATACGCGCTGTCACGCGGATGTCGACGACCGGATCAACAAAGTCGACAACACACGATGACGCTGCTTCTTAATTGCCGGAGCGTCTCAACTAATTACACGCTCTATATAAAATGTTTAGACGCGTCTGCTTCTTGGGCGGAAAGAGTCAAGTCTTTTTGCGAACCTTTAAAACATTATGCTTCAATCTTTTTCACGCATAAATAATAAAGCATCTTAGATCTTGCAATTTCTCTGCCTTATATTTGTTTGTTGTTAATTATGCGAGAATATTGGTTTCATAAAATCTTCTAATCTTGTATATATTAACCGTATTAAATATTATTACATAAAATCCTTTGATGAGAGATCAAAACTAAACTCTAATCTCATTAAAGGTGAGAGATAAAATTGAAAATATTCAAGAAATTTACAGCGGGGTGCGGGAACGATGTTCGAGAGCGAAAGATTTAACGTGTGGAAAGAGACCGCAGGAGTGGAGGCTCGCGGTGATTTGGGTTCAGCCGCGGTATTATCGTCCATGTACGGTATTGCCGCTGGCAGGAATAATAGTTAAGGACAATGGAATCTCGCGTAGCGATAGCGGCAGTGGCGGCAGCGGCGACGACCGTTGACGGCCAGCTGATATAACGTATACGTTACTGTAGGTGACGGACAATGGTTGGTAATTAATTACCTACAAAGTACGGAGAGAGAGCTGTATTGTAGTCTGTATCTGGTATTTATCTTGAAACATTAACAATGCACCGAGAGACGCCGGCGCGAGTAATGCGAGGCGGCGCCGTGCGCGAGAAGAAAAGGGTAGATAAATAATATATACATATACATATGTAAGAGAGAGAACGTAAGAGAAATCTTCGCGTTTACAAAGAGATTACCACCGTAAATAACGCAGCATCCAACATGCGTATTCGTCGTCGTCGTTCATGTATTGTTCCCGATTACTTATTCCTGGTTTTCCAGGATCTTGCTTTCAATATTTTCCATTAAACATTGGTATGTTTTTTTAACGTTTGAGTAGATATTGCTTGTTCGTAGTATAATATATGCACTTTATCGCGCATATATTACTAAAGAAATGAGATTACTAATAATAATATCTATAGCATTTATCAATATTATGTATGTAATGATATTATAGTCGGATTATGAGATTTTTTATTTTCTTTCTCTCTTCTTTTCTATCATCGTATAAAAAATTCAAATTTTTAATTACTTATAATTCCTCTTTAATAATAATTGAGTACAGACTACTAATTTATCCGCTTGGATATATATATATTGTATATCATTATTCTGTTATTCTGTGACGATAAAAATTCAATGATAGACATCAACAACTTGTTATGTTTCCAATTATGTTTGAATATATCTTGCGGCATTATTTATAATAAATTAATTTATTAACTATTCGCTTTCCGGTGCTCATAAATAGAATTAATTGTTCCAACCTGCTTTTAATTTAACGAACGCGAAAATGGCTTCTTGCTCATCGAGGAAATTCTTGCAGCGTGTTTGTGAATAAGAAAAGGGTCGGAAGCGCCGACGAAACGACGCATTCCTGGAATGTACTTCCAGTACATCGTCGATTCGCAAGAGGTAACATCTGTAACTGTAGCTAAGGGTCGGAAATTCTCGTCGTATTATCGGCCAATCGTGTGCACGAGCCGTCATCTAGCGCGCCTAATGCACAGCACCTAATGCAGCCGTGTTTCGTGCGAGGTATTCACCCCTTCATCCTCGTTTCAAACCCCTCCGTGTTACCACAAACTCGGGACACGAACGGTCAGATTAAAATCAGAGTCCGCGACGGGGAAAATGGCTTGTGCTTGCGGAGTAAAAGGGACAAGGAATGAAGGGTCATCAGTTCCGAATCGGCAACATCATTTGTATTCTGATTCTATCTCTTCGAAAGTACAGCAATCGATTAAACGATTAATCTTTTGACTGTGTTTAGCTATACTGAATTGCGGCTAATATATTGCAAATGTGATATTATAAAATAATATTATTATATCGAGAAATGAAATCAAAATAGAAAAGAAAAATGCAATGATTATAGAATATCTCTAGAATTATTATATTAAGATATTTTAATAAAAATGATGTATTTTTTAGTATAATAGTAGATTTAGAGAGAATAAATTAACTTTTTGATTTATATATAACATTATATATATACATATTTTCATGTATACAATCACATTTAACAATTAATATGTATTTTATATATATAATAATATAAATTTGACGTATATATTTTTCTAGGTAAGTAGGTAAGTCCACTCTCTTTACGGCTTTTCTTTCGCATATCCAGATAAATTCCAGATAACTTTCTTCTCAAAATGGGGTATGGCATATTTTTATATATATAATAATATAAATTTGACGTATATATTTTTTTTTTGTTCTAGGTAAGTCCACTCTCTTTACGGCTTTTCTTTCGCATATCCAGATAAATTCCAGATAACTTTCTTCTCAAAATGGGGTAAGACAAATTGGCATATTTATTTATTTATCAATTTTCGGAATTTTTAATTATAGTTAAAATAATTTTTTTTTATAATTTTACATGTAATGTTAAATTATTTAATGTTTATTGTGTGTGCTTTAGTTATATTTTAGTATTATTTCTGAACGCGCGCGCAAAATTTTTTATATTATCAAAAATTGCCTTTTTTAAAAAGTAGAAAGCTTGCTATTCTTAAAAAATCTGTCATATATACATAAAAAAAATTTTTCTTAGAAGCTTTTTTTTGTAACACAAGTCTTACAATACGTAATAACATTAAAGCTCCTAATCTTTTTTGGGGGGGGTTTGGGAGAGTTTGGCTCTTATTGTTAGACATAGAAATGTCATTCTGATAACCGCACCGCAGACACGATGTCTCGATCCCTTTAAAGGGCATCCTAATTGCGGCAGTCGAGATCTGGGACGCGATCGGCCCGGCACAGCGTCCCTTCGAGGGACACGAGAGGGCCGTCCGTTAGAAAATTGTATCGTCCGGCATGCGGTGCGGGACGTGTGTCGGAGAGAGGAGATGCAATCGGCCATGTAAAACAGGGCTGCTGCCAACGGACGTCTACCCCTACCTTTTTTCCCCTTTCTTTCTCTCTGCTTCTCTCTCTCTTTCTCTCCCTTTCTCTCCCTTTCTCTCTCTCTCTCTCTCTCTCTCTTTTACTCTCGACCGAGTGCAGCGCACCAGTGTGGTCACGAACGGTCACGAAGGTGCGAAGAGGTAAGTGAGGACGGCTTCCCGTCGCTCTCCTCTTCTCGTATCTTCCCCTCCGCAATTAATCCTCTGGTCAGTACCGCGACTCTGATTTGATCTTGAGAAGCCTTTCGATACCTCGTTTTACGTTTATTAATCGGGGCGATAATTTAAATATATTTCAAGATGCATGCGCCGCGCGAAGGTAACAAAGGAATCTTAATTCATTACTCGATTTTCAGTTACAACAGAAGAATAGCATGCGACTAAATAAGATTCATTACCTTGCTGAAAAAGTAAGCTTTCGTGTAAGAGTCATAGTTGATAATTTAGGAAACATAGCATAGTGTGGCTCGTTTTATTGGTTTAATTAATATTAATATTATCCCATTTTATAGTAAATATAACTTATTATTAAATAACAATAATTAGTAAAAATATTATTTACAATATCTCCTTCACTTTATCATCATTATTGTTAGAAGTCTGCATATGAGAAGGATGCAAAATGTTCTCGATAAATTTTCCTAGTATCTAGAGGAATACAGTGTAAGGTTTAAGGATTATATCTTCAATATTCCGCGCTTGATAGATGCCTATAAGTCGTGAACAATCGTGCGAATGCGACAATTACGGGATACTTGAAGCGAGTCCCATACCTATTTCGGCATCCCCTTCATCGCGATAGTTGGCGGCAGCCTCGTCTCGAGAGAAGGACTTTCGGGACAGACTTTGGCCACTCCATTTGTCGACCTCGAAGTGCCTCAGTCGTCTCTGCCGCGTACGCGGCGAACTCGTTTCTGAGTAGCTTCGCGATTGGAGTACTTAAGTAGGACACGGCCGAAGCGTTAATGAATTTCCCTCGGGATTTGTCCGCGACACAGGGTCTTTAATGATTCTTTTTCTACAGCAACGCTGATTCGAATCAATTCATAAAACCACTTCTTTTCTTCGCAAATTTAATCTTTTGAAACTGAGATTTGATAGGAGGAAATATAAATTCAACGCTTTTTATTGAAACGCAATGTTTTATTAAATTGTAATCTTGAAAGCTATAAAAGATAGCGATAAAAAGATTCAACGATAAAATAGCGATGAAAATTAAAACGAAACCGAGGGATATTCTCGCGAAAAGTATTTAGAACATTTTTGCTACAACTTGATAATTGGAAATGATTCGGTTTTTTCGGTTTATCCTAAGAAATATTTTGAGATATCGATGAGAGGATGAGCGAAGTAGCGTATGGGAAACTGATTTCTAGCCGTCGAGCATCGACCCGCGTTATATCATCCATTATATTATATCTGATCCCCTTGTGACAAAATTGTGTATCCTAAGAAATATTTTGAGATATCGATGAGAGGATGAGCGAAGTAGCGTATGGGAAACTGATTTCTAGCCGTCGAGCATCGACCCGCGTTATGTCATCCATTATATTATATCTGATCCCGTTGTGACACGAAATTATGATTCACGAGTAAAACATTTTGCCGACCGAAACCACTTTTTCTTCGGTCTTGTCGACGTCCTTGAGACACCAGGGAAAATAAGACGTCGTGGTTTTTTTGTACGCGTTGACGAGGAGGGGAGGGGGAAAGAGGGATGTTCGCAAAAAGAGATGATTTGTGACGTCGGTTTCTTTTCCATTTCCAATAGGTCGCTCGGCACATTTCAGAATCGATGGTTGTGAGGTATGCTAGGTCTGTGATTTTATATAAACAACATTGAAAATGATAGTTAATTGATATCAAAAGTTTAAAAAAAAAAAAATTAATATTACATATTAAATATATGAATATTGCACTAATATCTTATAGATCTTAGTTGAATGCCATTTTCTTTTACTGTATGTAACCGTAAAAAAGTATTTATCTGCAAAGAGTTTATTTCATTCGATACATGTCACGGTATACCGTATATAATGTATATATGGAGATAAACATTTAGATATATTTTAAATTATACCACGTGCACAATTTTTAAATCAAATTCTTAAATCATTCTTAGGTCAATTTACATTGTATTTTTATAACAAAAGTAAATCTTTTCGTATTTTTATTCTATTATTTTATATCATTGCACCACTTACTAAGCATATCAAATTTCTAATCGTATTTGATTAAAAGCAGCACTTGCAAGATTATAATATAGCTGTCGAAAATAAATCACAATGTCGCGTCCGAATAGCAAAGGATTATTTCAATCCTTCTAGTCTTGGACGTTTTGCTTCGCTTCGAAAGTATCTCGTTTATTCGTGACCTTTTTTTTTTTGTTCCGCGCGTTTTATCCACGATCGTAAATATATACCGTGTGTCCCCGGTGTTATGAGAGCAGTGCAGAGTCTCGCAAACTGAACGTATTGCAAGAACGGGAGAAAAAGAGCGAAAACGAAACGGAACTGTCCCGTCTCTATATTGCATTCGGTCCCCTTTCCTCCTCGTCTTACCCTCGTCGCCCTGATTTTACAATCGGTACCCAGTGCAGGCCGATACTGCATTTTATTCCTCGAGGGTGAGTTGCCTCGAGGGGCGCCCGGACGATTTTATTGGATGTGACATCGAC
>NW_021853600.1:1515472-1518954 GCF_003651465.1 Formica exsecta | reverse complement strand
CTCTTCCTACCCTGCAAGACCCTTGATCCTTCGTCCTCACCCCGTCTCTTTCGTTCAGACGGAAAGGGGCTTCAAATGGCTGCAATATCCGCTTGTATTGACTCCTGGAATTGGGAAGACCTTCTTGTGTCCGCGGGGCTTGTCTCATCCCCATCGCTTTTAGCTCGCATATGGATAAATTTTTGTGTCGATTAGCGTACGCTTTGCAACTTATATTTATATCAGACAGCACACTATGCTGCTTGTTAGGTATAATCAGTTTTTTGAAAAATAGTTTAGCAAGACATGTGTACACACACATTGTTACAACCAGAAAAAAGACGAGTAAACAATATATATATATATTTAAATATATTTTAATATAAGGTTGTTTAAAAATTTACTTGTATCGACATTTTAAGAAAAAATTTGAAATGGATAAAAGAAGTACAAAACATAAAATAAAATGCATATAGTTGATTTAATAAATGGTCGGTTCCATATTTGAATATTTATCCTTTATTTTGGTTAGCGATTTAATTTTATATTTGTTAGATATAATCAGGTGCGCACTGATTGTCAGATGTCGCCCAGTAGAAATTCCTAAGAATGTCATCCGGTGGGACGATCCGACACAGACTCTCGACTCAACCCGGCGAAAGAGATTACGATTCTCTCTCATCCCTTGTTTACCCTCCCTCGCGAGTCACGAGAGCCGAAATAACGTCTTCCACGCGGCGACGCGCGGCTACGGAGCTGTTAACGTCGTACTAAATCTTGTCGAGGGCGCGGAAGGGGAATTACGTTTTCGTTTGGGCACTTCGCCCGATGGATTGTAAATCGGAGTGGAGGAGTTTTCTTATAGAGTTCCGGGGATCCCTTTTCTTTCTTGCAATCCGTTTCCTGTCATTGCAGTTTATGCGTTTGCCGCGTTACTCGATAATTTCTCTCGAATTTTTGTTTATCCATTATATATTAAAGAAAAATTGAGAAAATTTGTATGAATTTCAGTTGTATAAATATTGCCTTATTCTCGCATTTTTTGTCAAGTATTTTCTTTCAAAGATATTAACTATATTTAGGATATAAGTTTTAATATCCTTTAAAATTATTACATCTTTAAACAAAGAATAATAGAAAGAAAGAGGCACATATCTTTTATTTATTTAAGATTCTTATATCAACGTTAGAGTCGTACACAGAAATACTGATTTCTTTGCCTTTGATATATATTTTCAATGTAAGTGTTTTGAGATAATTCGTTTCTTCCGTTGAAAACGCTATTTATTTGAAGCGTACATCTTCGTTTTGGAGAACATCGCGAAGCAGGCACATGCTGACTTCGTTTGGCTCATCGCCAAAAATCTAATGCCTTTCAAAATGGCCGTGATATATCACATTGAAGATGCATCAACGCTCTTGCGAAAATAATTGGATAGATTTTGAGTCGCCGCCTTTTTCGATTATAAATCACCTCCGGTTCTTCAACTGGATTTCTCAATTTTCCGTCTTACCGCTTTATCATTTCTCATGCAACGAATTTTTTCTCTCTCAATCTTCGTGAATTTCTTGCTGTCTCGTATCTCAATTTACATTCATATGATTGAGGATATTTTGCATTCAATGACGAACAATCGTCAATGAGAAAAATCGTTGTAAAGGATGGGAGAGGAGGAATCTCAAATGTGACATTACTTATGTTAATAGGTCCCATAGATCATTTCGGTGGACATCGCAATAACCCAGATTCAAACGCCGATGATTTAGGATGCTATGCAAATGATACCTGGCGCGACAGGATGCAATGAAACTGTCGGGGTTTATCATCTTCCACTCTGTACCTCCCTTGCAGCGCCTTATCTGTTCGAATGCAAATCCGAAATTTGTATCGAGAAAACATATACGTAATTTCTTGACAGTATAATTATATCGCGCGTCGTACATCGAAACGCAAATCTTTGAATTGCTCCAATTTAGAGCAGTAATAAAATACGTAATTAATGGCAATTAGAGCATAATAAATTCTTTTTTTTTTATATTTTATTTAAGCTTTTTTAGTAAATTAATGTTAAAGATGATCGCGAAATAAACGAAAGTAGACTTGTTTGCATCCGAATGCTTATCGCGAGTACGTGATTTACAGATCTCTCGAGGACGATGCGCCTTCTCGAAGCGCTGAAAGTCAAAGGAACGCTTACCCGTCATTGTAAGACGATAAATCAAACCGCGAGTCGCCGCGACTGACGCTCGCACTCGCGTGTTCGCGGGAACGTGTGCGAGTGACACGAGGTGGAATTAGCATAGCGGCGTACTCACGAGAGCTCGTAGAATTCTCTTAGGGTGGAGCTCGTGCCGAAGGCGGGGGACGTCTTTCTTGACTGACTTGAGCGAGGCGCAACCCGCAAAAATACGAACAAGAACGAACGCGGCCCCGGCAGCTATCGTTTAAAGTATCGTCGGCGATTTATCATTGGCCGCATTAATGGCACCGGAATTCCGTGTATTCCATTTGTATCTGTCCTCCACCAGCCGACCCCCGAGCCGGAACTCTAACCTCGTACCAAAAGAAACGGACCTGCTCGATCACCTTCCGTCCCACCTTCTCCGTCCTCTCTCCCTAACGGCGGTAAAAGCTGCGTTATTAATTCAGGAAACGACGCCCGGCGCCGAACCATGGGAGGAGTTTCTTCGTCTGGATGTAGACGCGTGTATCGCGGAAAGAGAGAATCTTTTTCTATTAAAATCGTGGTTTTTATATAAAATCTTATATAAAATCTTACATAATTAGAAAGATTGATATTTATTTGTGATGCCGGATTTAGAATCAATATAGAAATAATAATAACAATAATTTCTTAATATAGCGGTATCAACGTAGAATTATCGTAAAGAAATTACATCATATTTCAATCTTTTTAACGAAACAAATTTTCTTAATTATGAATAAAAAGTAGATTAATTACAAAAATTTACTTTCATTATTTCACGCTTATTTTCTCAAACATAAAAGAGGGGGCGCCGTCTTTTCGAATTTTCCCTTTAAGAGGAACATAATTACAATTTTGCGCACTGGAGTGGCTCAATTTCGGAAACGTCTCTCTTTGCAACTGCACACTTCACGTGCAGTTGGGGAATGGACGGCGTAGCATGGTCGGCTGGATTTCCCTCTGTGCATTTTCCACTGAAGGGGGATGAAGGGCAATGCGCGACCGCCTGGCTTTTCTTTCGAGCGTGCGGGAACGAACCCGCGGCTATATCCTGATTCCGCTCGAGGTGAAATCGGGCAGCCCGCGAACCATCTGTCCATTTCCTCGGAGAGTGCTACCGTTCGCCTCGGGGAGTCTCGCCCGGCGCTCGAAATCGAAGCCCGGGATCGACCTTCGGTGGAAGCGAGCGCGAGAGAACCGAGAGAAAAATTCGGCGGCGATCTCGTTTCGCTTCAGGCTTCGTTTCGTTTTTTCTCTCTCTCTCTCTCTCTCTTTCTTCTCTTTCTCGCCGGTTTT
>NW_021853600.1:1497976-1513177 GCF_003651465.1 Formica exsecta | reverse complement strand
CGCCGCTCTTCGGCAACAAAATAGTCAGCAGCGCGTCGACATCGCTGACCTCGACGACGCCGTCTCTGTGGACCACCAGCGACCAGCATCGGCCGAGTAGCCTCCAGGAGATGCTGTCTTGGTCGCCGACCGGTTGGCCCGGTTCTATCTGCGGTTGCTGCAAACCAGGCACCGCCGGCACCGGCAGTGATCTCCATCGGAGCAACAGCCTGGCCGAGTTGCGAAGAAAAGCTCAGGAACATTCAACCGCCTCGGCCCTCCTCGGCGGTCTCGCCGGTTTTCCCGGCGGTCTGCCCCTGCCTCTGCCCCTGCCGCTGCTGCCGCCACTGCTGGGTCTCTCCAGGCGACCGGAGCACCATCATCATCATCATTTGCCCAGCGTAGTACACCAGATACAGCCAACTACCAAGGAGGATCCATAGGAACGCCTCGACGAATGCCGAAATCGTCTCGTAAACGTGGCGTAAATCCCGTCAAGGGGAGATGTAACCATCGGATGATTACAAAAAGTCAGGAGCGGTATAATGATATCGGTGAGTTCGAATCTCGATGCTGTAGCGACAGGGATCTCTCTATGCATATTTTCATAACGAGAATATTGAGAATCCCTTTTCTTTATGCCTTTTCCAAGCAGATATTATTGGTGGAAATGATCTTTTCTGTTTTCTGTTTTTTGGTTGTAGAATTTATAATTTCTTTCGAACCGTAGATTTCATTGGATTTAATGATTCAGCATCGAAAATTGTACTTTTTGAGATTATATACTGCTCTTCAATCTTTACAAGTGCTTTCTTCATTATGATTATATTTGAATTTTTTTTTTTTTTTTTTTTTTTTTTTTTTTTTTTTTGCTTTGCGTGGATCGTCCGCAGCAATTTTGTTTCCGCTACGTATTTTCCTCTGTTTCACCCGCTTTTTATGCGGTTCCGGCTAAAAATGGCGTTTGGCAAGTCGGGGAATGCGATGCTAGGTATATTCCCCCCCCCCCCCCTTCCCCTGCTTGCATCAACTAAATAAATAGACTACAAGCTATGTGTGCGTTGCGCCGATCTTCATTTGGCAAACGCTCCGCATCGTCGATAGAATTACTATTTTGACTTTGATATTTACATCTTGCATGGTAAGCTGTAAGCTTTTATTAAATATATACACAATATAAATAATGAGTTTTACACAAAAAGAAAAATTACGAGCAACTTTTTTAAGCAACATTTACAAATTGATATTTTGACCAGTTATAAAAAGTCGGAAATATCTACTAACGGGGGATAATAACAATATGCATTTCACTGGACGACATTAACGTTGATAATGATAATGAGTGGAAAGAGACGCTCGAGTGATACTTTCTGAGAGTCCTTTAATTAAATAATTAGCCGCAGCCGACCGCTGAGAGCTTACGACCAAGAAGCGACAAGAAACTTTGTACTAAATGCGTTCTTTATCGCACGCTCGGACGCCGCGAGGACTGATTAATGCTATTTGCACATTGTGTTAAAGATGATATAAATTAAATCTATTCTAGGGGGAAACGTAGAGATTCCACGTGGAATTCTATCATCAACCGTTTAATACGATATCATTGTCGTGAGAGATCGAAACAATCTGATTTATAATTTGACAATTTCATTCGATGATTGATCGCTGTTCAGCACCATTCACAATCAAAATTAATTAAAAATCAAAAGGCGACGTTGTTTCGAGATCCGAACCGGCAATAATGGTATTATATTGAATTAATAATATTTGATGTGTGGGCTAAATTGTTGATAGTCCGAGAACAGAAACAAAACAATATTATTTTTAATATTAATAAATTTCGTAAAGTTTTACCTGCAAACTGCAATAACGGTGCGCGCAGGGTGACGCATAATATTTATATTAAATGTAATGAAACGTTAAACTCTTGAACAAAATATGATTAAAATAAAAAAATATAGATATATGAGAGAGAGAGAGAGGCTAATTTATAGAAGGCGGGGGAAGAACGGAGAATGGTCCGAGGGGTAAGTTTGTTTAATCCGACAAGTGTCAGTAAATATGGACGACAAATAAAAGACTTCGGAGCGAAAATTCTGCAGTGTCGCGCACGGGAGGTGGGGCCGAAATTATACAATAGAATGCTTGTTGGAAGTCTGACGCCAACGCGGATGGAAATTCTCGGGGCCGAACGAGTGGGCGCCCAGCCCAATTATGTAAATTCGCGATTACATAATTAAACAGTTACCGCGATGACGGGGGGAGGGGATACAAAATACTCGGTTCCTCAATGTGCTTTTCTCTCTCCTTCTCGTACTAAATTTTCCTTTTGTCGCGAATACTTTGGC
The DNA here is from genome assembly GCF_003651465.1 of Formica exsecta. Taxonomy (NCBI): domain Eukaryota; kingdom Metazoa; phylum Arthropoda; class Insecta; order Hymenoptera; family Formicidae; genus Formica; species Formica exsecta. The sequence continues at coordinate 1,510,850 of NW_021853600.1, read as the reverse complement.
AAATCAGTGGACATTGTTTACCATATCTCGTAAATCTAGTGTATCCTACCAAAAAAGAGAAGAAAATGTGATATTTTCTCTCTCTTTTTTAATTATTTTTTATCAATTAATTCATTATTTGTTTATATAATTGTTTCAAATTCTGCGCATATTTTATTATTATTTTGAATTTTCTGACGTATTTGTTTACAGGAAATTTCGATAAAGAATATTTGAGAAATTGATATAAAAATCCTTAGATAACAAAAGATTTGCGTATTTTTAAGTACATGAACGTATTTCTTGCTTTTTACAAGCCAATCTAAAAAAGGAGGATATTGATCTCGTCATTACGAAAAGGAAAAATAGAACACTAGGGTGAGTTAAGCACGAACGACCCGTTCTTGCTCTTTTTCTTTCTGCATCATTCCTCTACCTTATCCCTTGTGCAAATTATCATGGATAATTGCGCAAATGGCATTTTCCAGATTACATGAAGCAAGTAACCGCATAAAGCGATAGAGTAACAGGTATAGGACGAGATAATGGGACCATTAATTTAGAATCTGCGGACATCAAAGAATCTCAGAATAAAAACAGCACGTTACTTAATAAAATTTATGTAGCTTTTATAAAGTATATCAATTATTATTACTTTTATATTGCATTCACATTATTCATCTGATTTCATTGGATTTGCATTATCCATTTCGTCATCGCGACGGAAAGGGAGAAAAAGAAGAAAATTCGGCTCGGAAGGAATGCATGCGCGTAAATACAAATAATGTCTTGTCATTTGAGTCAGTCATAATTTTTCAGTGAAAGAAGGTATAACGATCTCGCGCGTTTATTCGTGGATCGTAAAAAAATACAGACGCACGAGAAACAAGTCGACCGTCTTTTTATCTTTATTATTTATCTTCGACTTCAATTCGGATAATAGATTATCTAAGAGTCTCGCGGATCGGCACAACTCTGTGCTTCGACTTTATTGCTTCTTAATCCGTATTCAATCCTTGTTTATTTTCCACGTCTTCCTCCCTCTTCCTCTTATGCGCCTTCTTTTATCGACTCATAATTTACATGTTATCGCTATTAGAACCGACCTCGAACTGGACCGCCTGCTTATATTTACTCAACTTATGTTAATCACGGTTACGGACGTTTCTCAAGCAGGTATTCTAATCTCCGTCACGATCGTCTTTTTTGACGACATTTTCCGGGATTTAGGGGAATGCCTTTAGTAATTACGTAGACAAATTATTATTTTCCGTCCCGACTCGTTCGAATTTAAGATAATCATATTTATTTTGACCAAAATCGAACCATGACGAAGGCCAAAGAATAAATCCATCAAGTAATATCTTGTCATTTGAGTCAGTGTAGTCTCAGAGACAAAGTCTCGATATATTAACTTCAACAATAAAGATTGGACATAAAGTTCTTCTTTTAAAAGAAATGTTTTTCATATTACGCGGAGCAATATAAAAAATTATAATGATATTCTTATAAAAATTCTCAATTTGCGGATAAGATTAAAATATATCATTTTATATACATGCATTTTGCATAATAAATAAATATTTGCGTAAATAAAGTCAGTATTTTAAGAAACTTAATAGGCGCGTTAAGAATATTTTAATTTGTACAAATATTTTTTTCTTCATTCGCACACTACGAGATTCCGAGATCGGTACCATGGACTCTCGTCGATTCTCACTAAGACGGTCAATCTCGAGGATGAGCGCGCATCGCTCGACTCACCTGCCGAGTATGCGTACCTGCGCGTTCCTTTTGCTACCTAGGTGGTCCAGCCGCGTACATGGGAGATAATTTTTTAAAGGAGTTTTTAGTTCAGCGTACGCGCGCGAGCTTTATTCTTCATTATGTCCGGTTATCTATCTTCGAGCTGGTTGGTCGTTTTTTCGCTCGGCGCAAAGAAAAAAGAAAAAAGATAGAGATAGAAAGGGTGAGAAAGAGGAAGAAAAAGAGAGAGAGAGAGAGAGAGAGAAGCGAAAGCCGCCTTTTGTTAGAATGCTGTCTAGACCGATCACATGCTTTCCCACATGAGGCGATTTTATTACCCTCGCGGTACTAATCGGCATTCACTTAGCAGTTAACGCGGTTTGGCTCACAAGAAGCTCATTATGCGCGGAACTTAACATAGAAACGGTGCGAGAAGAAACTATATTGCGACTCGCAAAAGTGATTTCTTTTGAATTACGTGCTTTCTGTAGAGTACTTTATACTTTTTACTCAGTCCAGATTTCTTCTCACATTACACAACACATATTATAAAAGAGATTAGTGTGTTCAAGGATTTGTTACACGATATCATATCTTTCACATACAATTTATTATATGATCCTGCATTCTCTTTATTAATATGTTATTCTATTTTAAGTATAGAGATATATCTCATGAATTGTTTTCATACTTGTTAGTAAAAATAATTATTTCTTATTATGTTTTTATAAGCATTTCTCATAAACGTTCTTTTTTTAATAAGTTATCGTTACTTGTCGATTCGTAATAAATGCAATATCAATATGTTGTTATTAGTATCAACACGCGTCGCAATGCCATGCTGGGGTTAAAAGACAATTTTTTTTTTCGAAGACGCGCTTGAGAGAGGGAAAGGATGGGGGAATACGAACGCCCAGGGATAGACGAAATTGCAGATAATTTATAATTGTGGCGATGTACGGGCGTAGCGAGAGAAGAGAGAGAGAAAGAGGAAACAAGAGGATGGAGATAAAGTTAAAGAGCGAACGAGAATGTACGAAGGAGAAACGAGGGAAATAAAGGAAAAATGCAAGCGAGACAGTTGTTTTCCGACGTAAACGAAATTACAAGGAAGCTAACCCGCGTGATGCAAACTCAATGGCCATCCAAATCGTTCCCCGCTTTCATAGTCGCGGCCTCCATCCCACTTCTCCTTTTCCTGCCTGTCTGTCTGTTTCCCCAACGCTTTCCCTTCGGCTTTCATTGCGCTCATAATTTCGCGCATTAGGCTGCTTGCGATTCGCAGCTACGCATTCTGTTGCGAGATATTCAACATGAATTATGTGAAACAGCTTGTGCTCCACTGCAAGCTTTAAAAATAGGCAGAGAAATAACTGAGATTAAACAAAAGAGCTAATAAAGATTAAATTGAAAAAGATTAAAAATTGTTTGCGAGTGCTAATTTTTTAAAGGATGATAGAAAAAAAGAATAATATCATCGATAAATTTTCATTATTTAAAAAAAAAAAATTATAAATTGTATTACATTAAAAAATGAAATGCATGCAAGAATTGAAATATTTCTAGATTTTCCAAATTATATATCCGAGTTATAATTTTTTAGTTTTTTTTTTTTTTTTTTAGTGTAATATGTAATAGCACAAAAAGAGAAATGAACGGTGTAAGTCAACAAGTGTTACCTCTTTTTCTCTTGATCCAGTTTTTTTCAAAAATCAATATTGACTCCGTCTATTGAAAATTAGATTAGTAACAGAAATTGATACATTTTTGTTCGATTCCCTTTAATTTTATATTTTTAAAAATATATAGATCGCGTGCACAACGCTTGACGGTGGAGAACATTTCTGGACATAAATGTGAAAAAAAAGCAAAACGTGCGCGATACTGCTTTGAAGTCGCGGAGCTCAAGTAGAGAAAGAGATCTCCAAAGAGCCTGGCAAAGATATCGCCATGCTGTTCGACTAAGCGCTTCCAAGGACCAAACCCCTCGAGCGTACGGTAGAGAAATTCCGCTCGTATTTTCGTGCAAGAACCCGCGCGACATTGCTCCCATCCGATATTAAAGTTCGCGCGTAGCGAGCTTGAGAAGGCGCCAAAAAAAAAATTAAAAAAAAAAAGAAGCTTGCGTATGAAAAATTCATACGTGCCGTTACGCCGCCATCGTATTAACCGTGGAGGTTAAGATAATATCGCATAATATACTCGCGCAAAGCAAGAGGATCTGCATGCTCGAGAGCGGCCGCTCTCGCAAAATTTCTCGAGTCCCCACGGCTACGTCGGTTTGCCACTTAATCTGCCGAACACACGGAGGAAAACCATAATTCGATGTTTTTTGCACTTTGCTCCAATTTGTTTCGCATCAAAACTACATTTTTGATTCCTCTCCTTTTCGTCTCTTATTTTCGTCTGTGTATTTTGCATTATCTACTTTCAGCTCATTTTTTTCACTTCTCTAATTACTTTTCACATTTCTGATTACTTTTTTCATTTATAGCAAATTCCACGAAATGTTTTCGTTTTTAATTTTAATAATAAATTTTTCAACAAATATGTAGTTGAATATTTGTTTTTATCGAAGATATCGAAGAAGACTATCATTTACTTATTTTAATTTTCTTATTATTAACAACATATATTTTTGTGGTGTGAAGTTTTATATAAAAATTCTATTAATAAATCTGCTTAAAATTAACTTAAAATTAATTGAAGTAAAGTTTACTTAAAATTAACTAAAAGATCAACAGTTACTCGAAAACATTGTCGTTCGAACATTTTTATAGAGTAAAAAATTAATTTTAAGTTGCCAAATACCAAAGTCATAAAAATTAAAAATGAGGATTTCAATAAAGTTGTATTTATAAGAGCTTTGAGGAAATTTCTCATTCTTTAGAATGTCTTTTAGAACATGCAATAAATATAATTTAAATTCATCTTTTTTAGTAAACCACTGGTATCCATTCGGTTTCCCATATTTTTGTCTAGGTCGCGGTCTATTCGGTCTTGCTTTTTGCGATTGAATGAAGAAATCGAACGAAGACTGATAGAAGCGGATCCGCACACCAGCGGCCTCATAAAGTGCCGCAATTTCCGGCAACAGAAGGGAAGAAAGACATTCCGATTCGCCGCGCGGCAACGCGCGCGCATTTTAACTTGCTGTGCAGAGAAAGTCGTCGTCGGAAAGTTGAAAATCTGACCGTTCCCTTGCTCGAAAGTTTTCGGTCGAGCGCCGGAAATGGACTCGTTCGAGGCATTCGTCGTCGTCGTCGTTTCTACCTCCGGTTTTCCGCCGCCGGATTTTTATTTCCCTGCGGCACGTCTTTTGCCCGGAGATTTTTGTTGGTCGCCGCGCATTCGGATGCTCTTGTTTACTATTTGCAAGTATAATTTTGTAGAGCTTAACGCGCGCGCGGCCTTTGCGTATATATTAGCTGTAAATACCTGCGAGAGATGGTATCGTCTGTAATTGGTTCTCCGCCCTCTCGCCATCACCCTCCATGACCAACCCTCGTGCGCGCGTTCCCTTCGCACGCGCGCGAAATCAATTTGGCTGTTCTTATTTGAAAACTTCACTTGCTCGGTCTTCCCTTTTATGTTTACAGTATGAATTATGATCAGGATGGAATCAATATTCTCTTCGAGAAAACCGCAATCTTCGATTGTCGAGCAATTATATACAAAAACTGTTCTTCTCTTTAATTTTTATATATAATCGAAATGTATTTATTTATTTCCAAATTTCGCAAGATGTAATGATCAAGAATATCAAACGCGCCCGCGTCTTGAGACAAAATAATCTACATTAATTAACCTCTGAACCAGACTAACGAATCACTTTTGATACTTTAAAATCCAATTATAATTACTTTTTTGCCGATTCTTGTCAGCAGTATATCTCATTTCCTCCATTGCTCGATTTAATATATCGATCCATGAGCGGATAACAGTGGAGTTTTCCGGGCCGCTTCATAATATCATCTCGTTTTATCTGCAACGCTATCCGGGTGACTAGAAGGGCGATAAGCGGCTGCTCTCTGACCTCTGTCAGTTCGTTCGCCATTTCGTCCTCCCTCTCCCACTCCCGAAACCTTTTCCTCTCGTGCGCGTTCGCATGCTGCGCCTCGAAACGAACCCTGGACTTAATATCGTAATTAAAATGCACATGGTAAGCTGCCGCCACGTCGTTGTCCCGCGGCGATGACTAAACGAGGCAAGGGATGAGGGGGGGCCGGGGAATGGAAGCGGAGGCGGGGCCCTCTCGCTCGCGTTTTAAGGGAAGCCCGAGGCGACACTGCCCTCTTTTCCTCGGTTGTCTAATACCGCTTCCAGAATCATCTCTGAGAAATATTATAATGCCGCTCGCTAACATTTCTGGACATAAATGTGAAAAAAAAAGCAAAACGTACGCGATACTGCTTTGAAGTCGCGGAGCTCAAGTAGAGAAAGAGATCTCCAAAGAGCCTGGCAAAGATATCGCCATGCTGTTCGACTAAGCGCTTCCAAGGACCAAACCCCTCGAGCGTACGGTAGAGAAATTCCGCTCGTATTTTCGTGCAAGAACCCGCGCGACATTGCTCCCATCCGATATTAAAGTTCGCGCGTAGCGAGCTTGAGAAGGCGCCAAAAAAAAAATTAAAAAAAAAAAGAAGCTTGCGTATGAAAAATTCATACGTGCCGTTACGCCGCCATCGTATTAACCGTGGAGGTTAAGATAATATCGCATAATATACTCGCGCAAAGCAAGAGGATCTGCATGCTCGAGAGCGGCCGCTCTCGCAAAATTTCTCGAGTCCCCACGGCTACGTCGGTTTGCCACTTAATCTGCCGAACACACGGAGGAAAACCATAATTCGATGTTTTTTGCACTTTGCTCCAATTTGTTTCGCATCAAAACTACATTTTTGATTCCTCTCCTTTTCGTCTCTTATTTTCGTCTGTGTATTTTGCATTATCTACTTTCAGCTCATTTTTTTCACTTCTCTAATTACTTTTCACATTTCTGATTACTTTTTTCATTTATAGCAAATTCCACGAAATGTTTTCGTTTTTAATTTTAATAATAAATTTTTCAACAAATATGTAGTTGAATATTTGTTTTTATCGAAGATATCGAAGAAGACTATCATTTACTTATTTTAATTTTCTTATTATTAACAACATATATTTTTGTGGTGTGAAGTTTTATATAAAAATTCTATTAATAAATCTGCTTAAAATTAACTTAAAATTAATTGAAGTAAAGTTTACTTAAAATTAACTAAAAGATCAACAGTTACTCGAAAACATTGTCGTTCGAACATTTTTATAGAGTAAAAAATTAATTTTAAGTTGCCAAATACCAAAGTCATAAAAATTAAAAATGAGGATTTCAATAAAGTTGTATTTATAAGAGCTTTGAGGAAATTTCTCATTCTTTAGAATGTCTTTTAGAACATGCAATAAATATAATTTAAATTCATCTTTTTTAGTAAACCACTGGTATCCATTCGGTTTCCCATATTTTTGTCTAGGTCGCGGTCTATTCGGTCTTGCTTTTTGCGATTGAATGAAGAAATCGAACGAAGACTGATAGAAGCGGATCCGCACACCAGCGGCCTCATAAAGTGCCGCAATTTCCGGCAACAGAAGGGAAGAAAGACATTCCGATTCGCCGCGCGGCAACGCGCGCGCATTTTAACTTGCTGTGCAGAGAAAGTCGTCGTCGGAAAGTTGAAAATCTGACCGTTCCCTTGCTCGAAAGTTTTCGGTCGAGCGCCGGAAATGGACTCGTTCGAGGCATTCGTCGTCGTCGTCGTTTCTACCTCCGGTTTTCCGCCGCCGGATTTTTATTTCCCTGCGGCACGTCTTTTGCCCGGAGATTTTTGTTGGTCGCCGCGCATTCGGATGCTCTTGTTTACTATTTGCAAGTATAATTTTGTAGAGCTTAACGCGCGCGCGGCCTTTGCGTATATATTAGCTGTAAATACCTGCGAGAGATGGTATCGTCTGTAATTGGTTCTCCGCCCTCTCGCCATCACCCTCCATGACCAACCCTCGTGCGCGCGTTCCCTTCGCACGCGCGCGAAATCAATTTGGCTGTTCTTATTTGAAAACTTCACTTGCTCGGTCTTCCCTTTTATGTTTACAGTATGAATTATGATCAGGATGGAATCAATATTCTCTTCGAGAAAACCGCAATCTTCGATTGTCGAGCAATTATATACAAAAACTGTTCTTCTCTTTAATTTTTATATATAATCGAAATGTATTTATTTATTTCCAAATTTCGCAAAATGTAATGATCAAGAATATCAAACGCGTCTTGAGACAAAATAATCTACATTAATTAACCTCTGAACCAGACTAACGAATCACTTTTGATACTTTAAAATCCAATTATAATTACTTTTTTGCCGATTCTTGTCAGCAGTATATCTCATTTCCTCCATTGCTCGATTTAATATATCGATCCATGAGCGGATAACAGTGGAGTTTTCCGGGCCGCTTCATAATATCATCTCGTTTTATCTGCAACGCTATCCGGGTGACTAGAAGGGCGATAAGCGGCTGCTCTCTGACCTCTGTCAGTTCGTTCGCCATTTCGTCCTCCCTCTCCCACTCCCGAAACCTTTTCCTCTCGTGCGCGTTCGCATGCTGCGCCTCGAAACGAACCCTGGACTTAATATCGTAATTAAAATGCACATGGTAAGCTGCCGCCACGTCGTTGTCCCGCGGCGATGACTAAACGAGGCAAGGGATGAGGGGGGGCCGGGGAATGGAAGCGGAGGCGGGGCCCTCTCGCTCGCGTTTTAAGGGAAGCCCGAGGCGACACTGCCCTCTTTTCCTCGGTTGTCTAATACCGCTTCCAGAATCATCTCTGAGAAATATTATAATGCCGCTCGCTATTTGTCCCAACGCGGCACAGGAACGTTTCTCGGCGAGCCGCGGGTGTAAACGGTCCCGTTAATGAAAGCGGAACTATAAGGCCGCTGTCACGCGGCCGCGCGCGCATCTTTCTCGAGACGAGGCCGCGCGATTTAGGAGCTCTGCGAAAAATTACACTCGCCCACTCGTCTTAAATTATGGCATGCTCCTTCCGGCCGCAATTTCGTGCTCGCTATTCAGAGCGAGATATTCTCGCGCGCTGGCCTCGTAATCGCGCGAAGCTTAGTCGTTGTATAAACGGACGTTACTTATACGATAATACTAAAAATTCTGGTCGCGAAAGAGCGGTGTGCGATTTTTTACGATTTTAATAAGAAATACTTTGATAATTTCTTATTTTTTCCCATATAATATATTCATTTTTAAATAAGTTTGTATCAATGGAATTTAATAGTTCATTTTCATTCGTAATTCTTTGTAAAATTTTGCTTACGCTAAGTATATGGATGTAAATGTACTACATCGAAAAGAGACATTAATTAGTATGAAATTTTACATCTAGTATTAAACATTTTTATGAACCGCTTTTAATTTATGGTTTCCACCAGCGCATGCACATATGTATATCACCAGCGCAATATAATTTATCTTTAAGTTTTTATAACAGAAGTACAAACGAAAGCGATTCAAATTTGTCGCAAAAAAAGCCCTTTACGTGAAAACTATCTACAGTTGCACCGTGTTAGCATGAAAGCGTTGCTGTTCTTTTTATACCGTACTTTATTAGAAAAACGCGATAAAACTTTAACATACTGCCTTGCCCTTTCTTTTCTTTTATTATACCTGCGGGCACCATTGCTGTACCAATTAACGTTTGTGCTGGACCAAATAGCTCTCGCATTATAATATATCTCCTGGAACGGTTATGGGAGAAAAAATAAACGGACGAAAGGACCGGAACTCTCTGCGTGTGTCCTTTAAGTCTTTTTCGTGAAAGAAACAAAGTCTAAAGAACAAAGTATGACAAGATTCCTCTGTTACATCCTGATCTAGTATTATTAAGATTAATGATAGGTACCTACATAATTTCTTTCCCAAAAATACTGTTTCATTTATATTATCTTTGCAACGAGATCTCTTTATTTTTACATTTTACGCAAGTTTTTGCGTCTTTTAACGCATACATTTCTAATTGAACGTCGGTTTTCAAAATTCTGCTGATCAATTTTTAACTAACAGGAATCGTGTTTTTTTCTACAAGCGTCGAAAAAAATTTGCGATATAAAACATCAAAGCATTTTACGCGCGGATCGAATTCCAACGAAAGAGCAAAGCATTGCTGACGTGACGGCGGTTTCTTTTACTCCTTTCTCAGTCTCGCGTGACACACTTTTTGACACTCTTTGACACGCCGGCTCTTCGAAAGATCGTCGGCCGATATCAACACTTTTGAACGGCTAACGCAGCTCCGCCGCGAATCATTATGTGCACGTAACATTTGTAACCCGTCTGCACATGTAGACGGAATCACGGCGGAAAAGAAAATGCCGAAGCTGCACGAAGGCCGATTCACGATCGAGACTTTTATACTAAAATCTCGCACTTTCTTTGCATAAATTTTCGTTCTTTTTCTTTCTCTTTATCGTGCACAAAAGTATTTGGTCAAACTTGGACATTAATTTTATATAATTTTATATAAATTTAATATAAATCTAATCCGGTTATGATTCGTAGAAAGTTAAATGCTTATTTTTCTTGTGATACTGCGCGGTTTTTGTAAAGAACAAGATTGCAGAATATACTTAATTATAAAATTATATCTACTTTTTAATATTTTTATCTTTACGAATATATTATAAAATCATGTATCAGAAACTGCTCATTTTCAATTATTACACATAAGCATAATTTCTTTGGATAATACATCTCAATTAACGTTAATTCAGGACAAATAAAGATTGGTGTTCACGGTGGTCTTAATAGTGAAACCTCATCGAAGCGAACAAATTTATGCATGCCGTAATTCGTAATTTCATCGTTATCGTCGCGTTACGTAAATGCTGATTATGCGAAACTCGTTAGGGGCGAATCAAATCATCGAATAAATTTAAATTTTTTGATGGAAGCTATAAATAGCGTCGAGCAGACTTCGTTCTCAAAAATAACATCGCACGACCGAACTTTCTTTGCGGCATTGGACGGAACCGAGATGTGTGTGTGTGTGTGTGTGTGTGTTTGTGTGTGTGTATGTGCACGTGCTTATGACAGGGAGAACCGATTATTTTATACAATTTTGCCCTTCCTTCCGTGCATCCCGCTCTACCATGCTATTACGTGGCCTCTCTCGAACGCTTACGCGGCAATCAACCGCTTTCTTCCTAGCGAAGTTAGCGCGATACTGATACGAAACGTTGATATAAGGATGATGGCGAGGAGATAAGATCCACGGCAGGGAACGAATTTTGTAGATTGCCAGATAAAACTTGTACTCTTATAGCTGAAAAATCAATTATTGCCACTTGCATCCCGCCGCGGGAGCAAAAGGTTCAGTAATGATTTTCTCGCGGATATTTTCCATTGAGAAATCGGAAAGAAGCGAGATTTCCGATATGACCATATTTTTTTAAACTATTTTATTAATAAAAATGTGTAAAAGCGCATTCCTTCATCTTCAGAGTTCATTATTTATTTTATATACTTAAGTTATTCAACAATAGTAGTATTTTTAATATATGCTTTAGATTCCCGTAAGAATATTAATTGTTAAATATTCAAATTTATATATACGAGAGATATTATATAAATTATTTGTTTTGTAGATTATCTGAAAACTTTTACTATTCATATAGTATTTATGTATATGCTGGATACACGTGAATTAAAAAATTGCAAAGATACCAAAAACCATTCAAACTTCAACTCTGCTCATTACGCGTTAAATCCAACGGATTAAATCCAATGATCCCGAAATAACGACTGGACTTCCGACATATACCGTGCGTTCTTATCCGATGAATCTTTTTGAGCCCTGCGTCGCTTACGATCTCTCCCTCTGATATTTCGCGCTCATCATAGTTTGCTGCCCGTCATTGTTGTCGCGCGTGTGTGTATGTGTCACGGCCGCGTCCTCGTCACGTAACGAGTAATCGTAAACTCGGCGGAGATTTCCAGTCACGTAGCGAAAGTCCATTCGGGCTGGCGCATGACGGTGTCGCGCTCACGCGCGAGCGAACGAAGGGCGAAGCGCGTTCTCTCGTCTGGCACGGCGGGCCCTTCGCGTTATCCGCGCGGCGGAATCTCGGGGATATGAGAGAGGCGAGAGGGGGAGGAGAAGAATCGGAGTTTGTTTGTGTGTGTGCGCGCGCAGATGAGAGTCGGCGAGAGAGATCGATCCAACACGCGCGTAAAACGTGATCGGGTAATACAATAGATGTGAGAAATCGATTGCGCTCCGCTCATCCTCACCATCTATAAACCAGCCTCTCGTCTCGTCTAGCCTTCTCTCTCTCTCTCTCTCTCTCTCTCTCTTTCTCTCTAGTAAGTTATCATCTTCTTTGCCTTCTGCTCTATCACGGCGCGTCTCCTTTCACCTTCTTGAATCGCTACGTGACTCGTATGTAACCTACCGGGTGTACTCGAGTACGTGCATCTTGTTATGTAAGGAGTTTAAATTGAGTAGGTATCCATTTTCACCAGCCGTCCGATCGCGCTTTAAGTATTTCTAACGACTTAATTTGTCTCTCTTGAACTTATTTAGATTGACCTAGATTTGATTCAATATCTAATAATGTGCTCAATATTTTTTAATTAATAATAATCAGTTATATATATACGGATGTAGAATTTATACGGATAAAACACAGTCTAAATAGTTTGAAAAAAATCATATACATATACAATATGGTAGACATTATACATATTGTATTATCTATATCATATATATGTGTATAAAGATAGACAGATAAAATTAAGATTATTTCTCTTTATTAAGAATGAAGAATGTTAGAATATGAGAAATGCATATCTTTCTATAATTTAATATATTTTGCGACAGTCTTTTCTTCTAATATCAAATGATTTTGTATCATTATACATATTATACAAAGAAAATATATTTTATATACTTTATGGTTCTTCGAGTAGATTCAAATGGAAGAAGAATAAGTCCTTTAATGTTGACACGGATTTTCATTACGTGTCTGGAAATTTTGCATAGTTTACTATTAGCCATTATGCGCAGTCGTCAACGACGAACGCGACATACACGATGATGCGGGTAAATTCCTGC
>NW_021853600.1:1481697-1497776 GCF_003651465.1 Formica exsecta | reverse complement strand
TGCTGGCGAAGGCGGCGACAGCAGGGTAGAACGATTTCCAAGGCGGAAGTTAGTTTGTGCCCTTCCGGCCGTGCGACACGGTAATTCTGAATGCCTGAATTTCGACGGAATTGTGGTGACGCCGTGAGGCGCATTAAGCAACGACGAGCATATTTATCGTTCACTTTCCCTCGTTTTACGCGCTTGTCAGTCATTTATCTAGGGTTCCTTCACCCTTTCTCCCCTTTCTTCTTATTCTCTGCTCGTTATTCGATCGCGATGAAAAACGGCTTTTTCTTATGCCTGAAATTACGTTTGTTATACCACTTTTCTTTCCGAAAATTTCGTGAAATATGAAGACATTTTTGCTTATATTAAGATGAACTGGTTTTTCAACGAATTTTAATTTAATAATTATGTTTCATATTTGGAAACTTTTTTTAATATTCTAATATTCTTTTTGTTGCAGGTGAGTTATCCGAGTTTACTTTATTTCTATGGTGCTACAATATCAATGGGACAAGGTAATGTACTTATTTAACCAAAAGTAGTGTTAAAATCATTATTAAGTTTGTTATTTCCGTGTTGAATTTTTCTCAATGAAGATGGATGAGAAATTTTTCCTTATAATATTAAAAAGCGATGTGCGAGAGTAAAATGTTTGAGAAATCTCAATTTACCGAATGAATCAGCGATCGTTTATTTCCACCATATATCAATTTAAAAGAAAAAAAAAATAGTACAATACAGCGGTTAAATTATTCGGTGGCGAATATTTCGGTGGTATCATTTATATGGAAAAAGATTGCGTGCGATACGCGCGTGCTCTCTCTCTCTCTCTCTTACTTCTCGTATCATAAAATCTAGTCAAATCACGTAAAAAGAATGAGAAAAGAAGATCGGAAAATTGTTCTCTCCTTCTCTCTCTCTCTCTCTCTGACAACTCGTGCGCACGATCATCAAGTTACGCTCATGAATTCGCGCGAATATTTCACAATTCCACGCTCAATTTCGGCGTGCCTATAAATTTGACGGCCCGAAAAAACATACGTCCGTTTCCGCGTTTCGCGAAATTCTGCAATTCGTCGGCGTTTGATGTGGTCGTAACAACCGCGGTTCGAACGAGCAACGCGGAAACGGCATCATCCGACTGCGCGTAAATCTCAGATTGACGGCCCTGACCGCGCTCACGCGTTCTTCTTCTTCCGCATGACAATATCGATAAAAATTGCGGTTGTCTTGTTGGCAGTGCACTTCAAATACATAGCTTGATTGATTTCTGATAATCGGCTTGCCTGAAGTAAATTGACAAAATCTACCGAATGGCCAAAGAAGATGAATAACTAAATCGGTAGTTTTGATTAATTATTTAAAAGATTGTCTTTTTTATAAATACATTGTAGTAGAATTGGGAATTTAATGCAAAACTTTGCAAAAATTAAATGCATCGAGACATATGCAAATTAAAGTACAAAAACATGTTAGAAGAATAAATAATGGAAATTTTTAAAATATTTAAAGGATTATATATATGTAAAAATCATAATGAAGAAAATGATCTTGCATGTCTTTGTAATATATATTTTTTTTTGTCAATTATTTTAATCTGTCTGCGCAATGAAAGTTTGTTTTTTCAAGCTGTTCTTTTCATAAATTTTCTTTTATTTATTATAGTTTAAAGAAAATTTAAAATTAATGGAACTTGAATAAATTATTAAAACGTGTTCAAGTAAATATAGGAAACGAGAATTTTAACGGATAAAGAAATTGGAAAAAATCTCAATAACTCAATGTTATAATAATAATTTTCAATATCGCATATTGACGATATCAATCGAGAAGTAATAATAGTATTACAAAGTAGACGCTTTTAGGATTAACAATTTTCTGTCAGTCAATTTTCTGTAGTTCCTATTATTAACGTTCACGTATTGAGCAGACTTGATAGACAGCAAGCGATTCTGATAAATCTCAGGCATTATCCCCGGAAGCGACTAATACCTCGAAACCGTTACGATCTCACAGCGGGATGTATCAAGCCGACGCGCGCGTAACGTATACAAGGTGACAAGGAGAGAGAGAACTTAGGGGCGAGTCGCGCGATAAAAGGTGCAGAGAGCCGTATAGAAAGGGGGGCAGGGCCCTCTCCACCTCTCGTATCTCCTCGGCTGCTGTTGCCCGATGTAGTCGTCGGACTACCTGCACCCGCACCACAACGGCCTGGTGCGCGGCGGAAAAATGCATTTCCCAACGGTTGGGAAATTTATGGCGCACAGGACAATGGCGTCCGACGTTCCCGACAAAGCTACGCGTTACGCTCTCCTTCTCTCTCCTCGATACCTCGTTTCCTCTCGCGCGCGCGCTCGCACGCATACACATACACACACGTATACACATACACACACACGGGCGCGCGCATCGGTCTCAATAATTTCTATTCTCTGTTTGGGCAAACGCGTTGCACAATGCGTCGCGACGTCTCAATTCTCGAGCGACCGTTCCTGCCTGCCGACTCGAGGCGAATTTACAGGGCTCTCGCCGATCATCTCGGATGAATCGTTCGAGCTGAATGCGTTCAATGCTCTCGTTTAAAGCGAGTAATTTTTTTCGACTCGCGCAACCCTTTCATTGTGATATTTTTATTGCGAAATCGCAGGGAGGCGCTGAAAATTCTTTGTTTGCCACACAGGAGGGACCCCTAAGAATACGCATAATTTTTTTATTATGTATACAATTTTAAAGATATCTATTTATAAGATTTTTTATGTAATATTTTAGCATTTACTATAATAAAATATATAAAAAGTTGATTTAACTTTTAGCTTATGAACGTTTTGATTGACTACAATTCATTAAAAATGCTTTTATGTTTTTTATTATAGTTTTGCTTTTTAGAAACTTGTGATTGATGGAAAGATTACAATATGTCACGCTAATATATTATTTAGTATTTTAAATCTCATATTTTTATATGAGATCATATTCAGAAAAATAGGAAGAAGATTATTATCGAAACAGATTATCAGGAAGGGTAGTTCTTTATCATGGAAAACTTTTATAATTCGAATGACAATAATAATTTCCGCAATAAATTGGTGTTGCGCACGGAATTTCGTGTTGGCGTTATCGGATCGCGCTTATCGCGACTATGCGCGATACAATTAAAAAGAGATTAGTGCTTCCCGCGATTAACGCACAAAAGTGTGTACGGAAGCGCCGATGATAATAGTCGAGATCCACGATATCCCATGATATGATCGCGTTTTGTAGGAAATTACCCCCGCGAAAAATTCGATTGGGAACCGATATACATAGCTATTGGAAAACGATGACGATGATGATGTAGATTCTCGTTTGACCGGCTGTCGCACTTTGCAATTACACAAACGGGTTCTTTCGCAAAAATGCGAGCGCGCGAACGCGTTTTGCCAGGTGAACAGCATACCATGATTAGTTCGCTATTGCCGTCACCTTGAGCGCATAATAATAAATTGTGTCCGTTTCACGTAAAATGAATATAATTGATAATAATTAAAAGTAATATAATATGTGATGCTGTAAAATAATTAAAAATGAAAAAATACATAATAAAGAGAATTTTTGATATTTTATTTCTTTGTAGTATGAACATTTGGAATGTTTAATTTTGCATATGTAGCTTATTGTTCGATCCATATTGAAATTCTCTTAATTCAATGTGTTTTATGAAGACGGGTAGGGGAAATATATAATATTATTCAAAATACATAATGATATTAATCAATGACGTTTGTTTTAAGAAAATTACATACACATTATATTACTTTTTTTTAATTATGTTCGAGCAATTTAATTATATGCAAATACACAATACCAACGTCTAAAGCTTAAACGGGAGATACATCACGAGGACTCGGAAAATTCGTCGCATCCACCGACCGAGTGGAATCCGATCTTTTAAAGCGCAATAAAATTTACTTCGGTGTTACTCTTCCTTCCCCTCCGTCTTCTGATTTTACGATTACTCGAGATCCAGAATAAAATCCGAGCGAGACGAGTCGCTCGCCCGTTCATCGAAGCTTAGTTTTATTTTGCGAAGCGTACCTCTCGCCGGGGGCTTTTAAATCGCAACGACGGCTTAAGAAACCGGACATCGGTAATCCGCTCGATACCGCCAAATCGCACTGGTTTTCAGAATGCGGAGTCCCTCCTGCCTCCACCTTCTTTACAACCGCGCGAGAGAAGAAAGCGAGAATCTTTTAGCGGGGTAACTTGGTATTCTCGAGCAATAACGGCTGCGGTATCGCGATTAACCGGCTGATGATCTTTTACGATACCACCGATGAAACAAAAAAAAGCGACGTAAATAGAAGGGGAATAGGGAAAAGCGGCAGATGGTAGGCAAGAAACTTAAAGTGTGAAATTTTTATGAGAGCTACTAGTATTAATAAGGTACTAATATTAATAAGGTTATCTTCCGCGAAAAGTTTCTATGTTATAGCATAATTTTAATTTAGTTTCTCGTTGCAATATTTTTTTCTACACATAGACATTTTTTATATATTTTTCTTGTTGCACGTTACAATACTGCATTTATACTTTTATGTTTTTATGAATTATAAGTTTATACTGTGTGAAGGTATATAGTGCTAGAGGCGATCAAGTTTCACAAGGTGCGATTATAAATGCATAAAATAATTCTCTTTAGAATATATATTTTATATAATTATTATATATTTTATATATTTTAAGATTAGATTTTGAAGACTATATATTACATAGAATAGGAAAACTGTGTTTTTCCTTCATACTTTCCAATTATATGAAATATTATTGTACGATATGTCTACTATAAAACAAACGATATCGTTAACATGCCATCTTCAATTCAAAATCGCTTTAGAAATAAGATGGCAGGATTATGACGTAAAGTCATTGAACATCTCGTATAATGACCAGCACTGTTTACTCAGCTGGATCCGAATCATAATAATCCCCAGAGCGGCCGTCGACCGGCAACGAGTACACGGCGTGTTTGTTCCATTTACTCGAGGGTGCTCCTCGGTGAGAAACTTTATGGCGCTCCCTTCTCTCAAGCGAACGATGTGCGTCTTGATGCGAGAGTGGGATTGGGCGTGCGGGCACGGGGGGCTCCCTTGTTCCGCCGTCTCGTTAACCGCAATAACTGCGTGCAGAAACTGCGCGCGGAACTCTAATTGTTACTTGGCAAGCAAATCGGATAGATACGCCCCTCTCCGCCGCGCCCGCACCCGCTTTCACCCCGGGGCCCGTCCGTCCGGCCCGGTGGTTATTATCAGATTTCTCTCCGGCGGATTCGACCCGCGAAATATACGTGCGCCGTTGTATCGCGATCACGCAGGCAGCGCCGCAGACCAGGAGGATGCATGGAGCGAGAAACGAATTACCGTGGCCCGTTAATTATGCGCCTTCGCTCCCGATCGGAGCGAACAATGTGCCGCGCGGTTTATTAATCGCAGGACGGATAATTAGGAAGCGGAGGTGCAGGAGGAATTCTTCCGTTACCGTGGACACCGTATTAGTGCTCTATGCCAATTAACTTGCGGGTAATTATATGGATTGAGAAATTATTTACACGTAATAATATAGTTCTCGTATGTTTTTTTTCTTTTATACTTTTAATATTGCGTTTGAATTTATTATTATTAATCGCGATTTCCCTCTATCGTTGGATTGTTCGATCGCGAACGAAGCGAGATAGGGCAAATTTACTCGTTTCGGGCTCTTTTCTTATCCGCGCGCCAACGGCACTTTATTACTTCTTCGCTGCGTCTCTGCTTCTGCCCTTTCTTTTCTTCGTCTATTCCGTTCTTATCCCGTGGTACTTTATCTTCTCCCTTTGTCGCTTCGCTTAAATCGACGAAATCCGGCTAGCCGAGCTCGGGATTATTGTAGACTCGGTCTCGGAAATGGTTAAAACTTGGAGCTTGCAGAGCACAACTTATTTTTCTCCGTTACCGACGTCGCTTTAATATTCTATATCCGACGATGTCCGTGAAAAATAATTGACTTACCAGCGAGGAGATCCGGCCGCAAGGATCGGGAGATCGATGAAGGAAAGGGGAGGAGGGGGACACAGATGATGATGGACCGGGCAATCGGTTGATTGGACGTTAATTCGCAATAGCATTCGCGGAGTAATCAGGTACGCTCGATACTCGTCTCAATATCCCTCGATTAACTCCCGCATCCTGCATTAATGCGCTATCATTACCTTTTTTCCTAATTAATATCGCATCAAAAATTGACGTAATGGCGAACGGTTATGGATGATTATGAAAGAGCTAGATGTTAACGTGCGATCGATAAGTGGGCTATTGGTTTTTCAACGCTGCTCATTTTGGAGCTTTATATCTGTACGTTTTTCGAAAGATTATTGCGCGATTATTTAGTGAAAGCTATGATTATGACCTGAAATGTATGAAACAAATTTATGCATCAAATTTGGCGACTGTTATTACACCGACAATGAATGTATCGCACCACCAGCTGTATATGTAATTTCTCTTGACGTTAGATCGTGCTTTTGTAACATCTGTTACAAAGTTAGTAGACTGTATCTTCCGTGGCATGATTCCGGACGTTGAATCCTAGCTCATTCACCTAATAGAGATCTGAGACAAAAGGAGCCGCCAGACCGATGAGATCATGATCCACGCGAAGCTATTAATGTACACTGTGCTACGCATATGTTGTGTCTCATTTTCACTCCGTCTATCAAGTAATTTGACGCGATCTCTTCTTTTCCTATAAGTTTACAGGATTTCAGGGAATAGATAATCACCATTTTCTTCGACATATGGAATTCTTGAATTCCGATATTTTTTTGACGAAGATATTAGATTTTGATGAGATATTTATAATTAATTGTAAATTATATAAGGTGATAAATGATAAAATCGAAATATTTTTGCAAATAAAACATATAAGAAGCATTTAAAGGCGCCACACACTGTACACATTCCTAACGCGATTAAAATAATGCTCTCTTTATCGCGAAATACAATCATGCTACATAATATGTTATCTTACATTAGCTTCCTCCTCTGATTTTTAAAGATGCTCTGTGATAAGTATTTCCGTCACCCATTTTAAAAATGATCTCCGCATCGCGAGAAATGGACCGACAATGTGCATCGCGCTGCAAAGTACGACAAGTTCGTTTGACGGAGTGCATCTTGTCGGTGGCTGTACTGTACTGCGCTAATTGATGGGAATGCTCGCTTTTTACCGGTCAAACGCGAGTCGAAATAGCCGGCAATCGAATGGCTGATAGGTATGACGGCACTTCGAATTTCTTTTTTCTATTAATATGACAAAACAGGACTGAAAATCGCGTGCTTAGCGGTTCATACGACAGCTGTGACGGGCAGTCGAGATGAACAAGAGGAGATAATACGCGTCAATAAATTCACCGGTGTCTCACCGCGCCCATTTAGTGCCAAACGTGGCTATCTCGTTCTCATCTTGCATTGACAATGCGTGACAATGAGTAAATAATTTTATGTGAATTAATAATTTAATTATTATTAATTGATGTTTTTTTTAATTACAGATATTACATATAATATGATGTTTTATGTGTGCGCGTATGTAATTAAAAATTTGCATATTGATAATATTGATAAGGAGAATTTCTTTAGTATATTTATATATTATGCGGGAAAAAAATTTCTTACACTTTGCGAGTGCGTTATCTTCGACCGCATCATCTTCGACAATCGATGACAAACTGCGATAACAAACTTGCTACAATCGCATGGAATTATTTCGGGTGCACATGTACTCCTGCCAGGCGCAGAAAGTGCTCCAGATGGCGGAGTACAACCGCATCGATTTCTCGCTTCGAGCAGACCGCGAGATGGCAAGAGCGCCGAGTTATGTTCGCGAAAACACACCGCAGCTCGCGAAAACTTGATGGAATTAATCATGCAACCACACGCTGTGTTTCCGCCGTCGCGGAAGTAACGAAGCGCAATCGTCGCGTATTTTGGCGTAATTGGTGAACTTTGCGGACGCGTGATTCTTCTTTTCTCTCGTACGCTGAATTACAGATGATACCTGATAATTAGCAGTCACGATTGAAATGTTAAAAAATACAAATTTTTTCATCACGGACTAAATTTGAGTGAGAAAATCGTGTTTTTTTTTTGTCTTGAAACTTTATTTTTTTTATCATTATTTGAAATGATAAATTGTATATTCAATAAATATTTAAAAACTGCGCATGTTTTTATTAATAAACGTTATTCTGAAGCAAAAATCAATAAAAAATTTGAGTTAAGAGTATTATATTTTATCAACGAGAGAATTTATATAACTTCTAGTAAATAAATACAGTTATATAGCTAAAAAAAGAAATCAATAAAACTAAATTAAAAAAATAAACGTAAATTTACGTAGTGCGAATTGGTTGATGATTTTCTGGAGGACACTTGAAAAGAAAAGAAGCATAACTCTTCCATCTCGATGTTTATCGGTGATTAAAAATTTGAAACAATGCAGTTGAAGTCAGAACACACTCGTTGTATTGGCGCTCGCGATTGTTTCCTCGGAATAACGAGTCTCATTTTGTCAGAAAGCTCTCTAATGACGCGAGATTGAGAAACTTTTTATTACGAGAGTGCGAGAGTGCTCCGGTAATTCCGTTGATTAAAACCGCTTGTTATGCATAGTTACGCGCGCGTGAGCGCCGTTACAGATTATTCGCCGCTTTTCCGAATATAAAGTTGCTGTTGCATTTCACGGTCGGGAGTAAAGTTTACGCCCACATAGCGACAAGTTTTTTTACAAGCCGTATCGAAGGAATAATATGATGATGTTAACTTTAGCGCGTAAATTACATTATGTCGCAAAATTAAATTAAACTGAAAGATATCTGCAAAAAAATACTTTATAATATTCTGCATTAAAATATCACAAGAGAATTGATATATAAAATATAATAAAAAAATTCTGAAAGGACATAATGCAACTTTCTAAAATTTTAAAAAACGTAATGTATCTCTTTTCGAAAAATATTTCCGGCTAATTCAAAATAAATCTATACAAGGATTATTTACAGTATATATACCACGGTGTGTTAACTATATTTATTAAACGAATAACGGGATAACAAGAGTAATAAATCAATGGATGTTTCTCTTATGCGATGTGAAACGTGTACTTTTCTTATTTTATAGCGCTAAGTTTTTGCGTCAGTTGATGCCTTTTTATAAGCGCGGCAAGGAGGTGAAAACCATTCGCGTGCTATAGCAACAGCTGCGAAACGTCGGGCGTCACATAACAGATTAAAGGACAGTATGAACGTCAAGTATATAATAAAGAGAAGAAGGAAGAACGCGTAGATGAACGATAAAATAACGGAGCTAATGCATCTAAAATTAGAATTTTCTCATCTCACTATGTTCGTGAGAAATGCGCTTTTCATAATATATCTTACTCTCTCTACAATTACGTATATATATTTATACAATTACGTATATATATTATATTTATATACATTATCGATATATCAATTTTCATATTTGGTGATTGGATCTTTTGCTTTAGCAAGTAAAAGCGGCTTGCAAAGTGTATGCTCCACCGTATCTATACGAAAAATATCGTAAAAATAATATACTCGGTATTATAGCATTCGTCAAAAAGATAAGAGAATGCGGCTGGACAAGCGGGCGTCTATACGTATGCAACAATGCGTCGCACACTGCGTAAGAGTGAAAAAACATGGGGAAAGCCGCGTGCATTTGGAGAATACATGAGTGCTCGAGAGCGCCCGATATAGACGAGCGTGGCGAAATGGCCACGCGGTGCACAGACTGCACGCGACATATTAGCGGGCCGGCATCTTTGTGCACAACGGCGCGTGACTGCATGTGCATAACCGCAGCTCCGTCTTGGAGAACACGGGCTTCTCTGTGCTGCCTGCATGCGTCTCTCTCTCTCTCTCTCTCTCTCTCTCTCTCTCTCTCTTCTTATTCTTTAGGCGGCATTCGCCACCTGACCACCGAAGAACTGCCAAGACGGATGAGATATGCTTTGAACTTCGAGTAACTTGATATTAATTCTAGTCTGAGAAGTGACGCTCGTTTATTTTGGAAACTTTAAGAAATTTGTTGAAGCAGTTAAGTGCATCGCGTCAACTTGTATATTTTATTTAGTTATCTGTTGCATTTAGAAATTTGACGTGCATGCGTAGTGATATAATTTTTTTTATTATTTACACTGTTAAATTAGTTAAAAATGTAAAGCTTTCTCTGTCTCTCTCTTTCTCCCTTTTTCTAACTATATGAATTATTGATTATGCATAATTTCAACCGAATAGAAAATTAATTTTTTGTCAGATAGCAAACTGAATTCTAGAAGAATAATAGTTTGATATTTTTCTGCAAGGAAAGAAAAGCAAAGAGAATTAATTAGGTCTATTTTTAATAATCTAATATCTCCCCTAATTTCCTTTTTAACTAAAAAACTAATAAATTCTAAAATGGTATTTTATTTAATTTTATATGAAGAAAGGATTACGTTATCTTTACAGAGTAGAATACGTATTCAAATTTTTTCTCGAAAAAAACATTAGATATAATATTATGGAATTTAATTTATATTTCTTCAAAAAAATTTTGCACGTTTATTTTGGAAAAAGTAATTTATTAATCAATCATTTATTAATATTAATTAATTAGAGAAATGGTGTATTTTATGATATATTATGATTTAAAATTAATTATTAAACCTGTTATTAGAGGTTTGATATCTTCATATTTATGACGCCGCTTTACTTTTGTCAAGAAATAGTTGTCTTGAAATTAGCCACAGAATTCTTAGATAAAGGAAAAACTGAGCTTGAAGCATTATATAATATTTTAACACAAATTACGACCGACTATCATAATCTAAGAGCGAAATTCTCGTTTCCATGGCATGCTTTATTTCACTTCGCGCATGTTCATCTTAAGGGTTTTATCGTGGACGATAATAAATCCCTCTGTCGCTCGCCGGCACCCCGCTGGCGGTCCTTTGCTCGGCTGATTCGAGGTGGCCGAGAAAGACGACGACAGAGTCGAGCCCACCTCTTTTCTCGGACGGCCGGAGAAAGGGGTGAAAGATAAAAGAGGATCCTTCTCGTCGGCGCGTTCTACGAAACTCGAACCGACCCACGGCAGTAGCCCCTTGCTTCCGCTTCTTCTTTCGAAGGGGTGCTTTGAGCGATCGCCGTGAGCGCGATGCTCACCTCTTTGACAATACGCCGGGCGTGCATTTAGCCACACCACCCCCGCGGCCGTCTTTTGTCGGTTTTTAGAACGCGCTCGCTTCATTTTCTGTGCCGGCAACGTGTGTCGCGGCGCGCTGATCAGGAAACAAATGAAGCGTCGCGGAAAGCGAAAGGCGAACCGTGTGAAAGCTTCTTTCCTTCGACAGGCATCTAACATGTTAACCACCCGTTAGATTATTTATAATTCGCTTATGAACACTTAATTCTACTCACATAGAAAGTCTTCTCTTCTCTCTTGGGGAAGACAAAGCTCCGCGACTACTCGAGGTAAAACAGAGATGAAGTTCTAAGGCGTCGCTTGGCTTTTTTCCTTTGTCCAGATTTTAAACGCTTTGACAGTCTGTCGTTCGATGATTGTCGAGGAAATAAAGTGTCCAAAAATGGAATTTATGCGCCGCTTGAAAAAACGGTCGATGAACTCGCGTAGTTATATTTGCGTTTCGTTTCGCCGATTTTCGTTTATTCATTAGAGCTATCAATTCTATTCTCTATTAAAGTAACTAATAATTGTAAAACATTTCAAAAATACTTCCACATATTTTATTTTACTGAATCCCGGTAAAGTTTAATAATTTAAAATTAGATTGAATAAAAATGAGATTGGTTTTTTTAAACATCAGTTTTAAATTTAATGTTTTTAACAGATACTTAAAATTGCAAATTCAAAAATTGATTGCGCGTTGAAGGTATTTGATAAGCCGCAATCATTAAATTTTGCGGCAAAAATTCCAGCTGCGTTATTGCGTTTACGCGCCTTTTAGAATATCGACATTATTATCGTAATGAGGAGAGAAGATAAGGGAAGTGTCGTACGCGGCAAAAGGAGAAAGAGAGAGAATGAAAAAGAGAGAGAGAGAGAGAGAGATAGATAGAAACGTCATATTGACGTACATGCATTTTGGTCGGTGCATATTTGTAATGCAAATCTTCGCAAAGACCGCGGAAGCGCAGAGAGAGAGAACGGGGAACAGTGAAGGGTAGGATGGACGAGGGTGATGGTGGAATCGCGTAGATAGAAAGGGCCGTCCATGATGTACACGCCGATGACAAATAGCTGGGGAGAGAGAGTCGACTCCGGTACAGAGCAGTTCGCGCACGATATTACGGCGGGCTACGCCCATACATTTCGCGCCGCTCTACCGGCGCGCCGCCAACGTCGACCCATCAGATTTCCTTCCGTTTTCCGCGGAAGTTCCATCTATACTGGCCGTAGCCCCGGCAAACTCGTTGTCGACGCCCTAATTAAACGCGCAAGCGGATAACAGGGGGTCCGAGGACACTTACATTTAATCAGGGAATCTGTACACGTTCGCTCTTTCTCCACCGATTGCCCTGTCAATATCAGCGTAACCTGGATTAATTGTCACGAGAAACGGCATGGATGATATCACTCGTGATCATAATCTGAAATGAATGGTATTAATGTAATGTATTACTCAACATGTGTTATAAGTATAATCCTATTTTCTTTAAGAATGGATTTCTTATAATTTCAGAATCGTTATAATATGAAATATGATGTGTTTATCACACATCTAATATTATTTTGCAATATATATTTTAAATAAATCGTGCTTATATCGATATAACATATATTTCATAAAAGTTATTAAATAAAAATAGGATATATTGTAAAACTATCTTGTTATATTAATCATTTATAAATTATAATTTATTGACATTTCTTTTTGTTAAGAATAGGTTGTTCCTGTTTTAATAAACAGTACAGTCAAACATGTGTGTTAATTTCTCTACAATACTTTAGAATCATATCTTTTCTTTTATTGTATGTATATACTTAATGAATTATGCAACAACTACTTTATGCTCGTAAAGAACGAAAAGAATTAGTCGCATACCGTCAAGTCTTTATGAACGCAAGCACGCTAGATATCATTAATACAATCGACTATGTAGGTAGTATTCTGTGCAATTCATTTACATATATCTCTATATTCTGCATGTATTCTGAATTCTCCTGTGAACGTGAGAATTTCGATGGAATGCGTATGTCTATATCGTTTTCGTTAAATTGATGTACCCTCGCTATTACAAAACTAGGTCAGATAACTGTACCCCGGGATATGTGAAAAGTTAAAACGTGAAATGGTTTTTCTCGCCGATTATTCCCTCTGCCAGTCAGTTGTTATCCTGAGGGAACATCGTATAAGCTCGCCGAAACGAAGTACGGCAAAGAATTTGCAGCACGAAGGCCGGCAAGTCGAAGAAGTAAAGGATCGCTTACACGATCCACACGCTTCGTGGATCGGTATCTTCCAAACGTTACGGACGTTACGGACGTTATACCGGTAACTCTCCCCGGTCCCGTTCACCGATAAAGTCCGTTCCTTACGAGGCAGCGAATACGCGCCATTACCGTTATCGAGGGACGCCGGCGCTGTGGCATTGTTAAATCGCGTCTTTGTGAGCTTTCGACTTTCGACCTGTTTTCCACTGCGAGGAAGGGTGAGACTTTCGGTTCCAATTCGAGACATTTTGCACGAAATTTTTGTAATATCAGATTTTCATGCTACTTTTATACGGCGAGGAATTTTTACGGTTGGCACACTAGCGCGATAATACAAGAGTTTTATGATACGAGTTGATACATTTTTGCGAAACGAAATTTTCGCAGGATAGAAATTTTATAATACATTCTTATGATGGGATTTCTACGATACATATTATTCGCTTATCCTGAAGTTTAATCATTAAAAATGTGAAATTATACGTAATATAATGTTGTGGCAATGAAAAGAATTTTAATAGAAACTTTGATCAAGAGGAAAGGATAGAACATTTATTGTTTTTGACATTTAAAACATATTTTTTATTTATTATTATTATTATTATTATTATTATTATTTGACTTTAACTCATATGGCGTATAATTTTCTGCTTACATAATTTAACATCAAATCATTCAATAAATAAGCTTTTTACATTATTTTGTTGCCGCAATTTTTAACAACTCGCCAAATTGCACGTCACATCAACCTCGGCAGTTCCCCTCATTCTCCGCTTCATCGCGCATTTATTTCCCTCGTCGCCATGTAACTCGCGTGAAACACGCCGCATTATGTAAAAGGGCTCTCCGCTCTCCATCTTTTTCCCTTCCCGCGCGTTTTCGCACGTTTCCTTTTGCCCTTTCGCTTTTGAGCGATGTATCGCCGCATCCGAGAATACACCTTCGCGCGAATTTCGTGCCCTCCTCTTCTCCTTCCGTTTCCCCGGCCCCTTTTGAACTACCGCTGCAACCGGCTCGGGAAGTAGGTGGTCGTTCGACTTGATTCCGCGTTTCAAAACTTTTGCAAACAAAGCCCATTGTACCGAGAACGAGATAATACATCGCGCTCGGCGCGAGCGAAGCGGGCGCTTCTCCCCCTCCTCTCTCGCGTTCTCTCCTTTCACCCGGTAAATTATACCCTCCTCGCGAATCTCTCGCCGACGACCGACTCGCGCGCGCAAACTAGACGTGCAACGCGCGTGAAAATCAACAATTCCCTGTTTACGTCGGGGCGAAGTTCAGCAAAGTCCATGTCGAATGAGACTCAGACTTTAACAGCGGGTTACCGACGTTATATCCGGAAAAAGCGAGTTAATTGCGCGAACATAGCTTTCTCCTTTTCCGATTGCCTAACGGAACGGTGAATGATACTTATACGACTTTACCCTCAAGCCCTTGAAGTTTAAATAACTAATTATATACTTGATAAGATATTCTGTAAGAAATGCATCTTTATTTCTGGTACAGAGTTGAAAAATGTTTCTCATTTCCCTAACATTTCTCTGTGTAAGGTTTACATCGCTTTTTTTTCAATTTATATATTTTATCGTAATTATTTTGTTGTTTTATAAACGTTACATGTCACGAAACGAGATGAAGATTTTGAATCTTTTGCCAATTTTTTTGCTAGCTATAAAATTTCTTACGGGTTTAACTTGTCGATTGAAATAAGATTAACACGGCTCTAAAGCACGCAACGAGAAACCGAGAGAAACATAAACCAAAGGAAAACACAGACTGCTCGAAAACATGTGATAATCATAGACGGCGTCACGCAGTCTCGGACAAGCATGTTTTCAACTACAGAGAGAGGTTGACTTTCCTATTTGCTTACGCTACCGAGGGTACGTCTCGACGAAACAGTTATTGCACTGAAATAAACCTCTCATATCGACGGCTTACATGTATGTATAATTTCTGAAAACATTTAAATAAATTATTTCAGTTACTTTAGTTATTTTTTCGTATGAGATGATTTTATAATAGATATTGAAAATTCGTTTTCTTACATATTTTGTTAATATCTGCTAATATTAATATTTCCATTAATATATTAATCTTTTTACATGTGTACGTGTGTGTCGAGACCTTATAAAAAAATAAGAGAGATATTTTTTATATAATAAAAATTCTGAATATATATTTTTTACAATTGTAATAAAACATTTCGTGAATTTCTCAATTATTTTTGGATTTACCATATTTGTGTGTGTGTGTGTTATAATTATCTGAAACTCTAACTTATGCGAAGCTATATTGAGTTATAAAGCCACTGCGAAGAAAGGTACCCCGGAATGTGTCGGAGAAAATTCCGGGTGGACGGTCAGACCCGACTCTCTCGAGCCATTGCACTCGTCCTTTAAATAGCGTCTATTCATAGATAGGTCCATGCTCGACGGAATGAATGAACGCGCTAGACGCGGCTTGGCACTCGCGCGCGAATTCCGCAGACACGCGCGCGCGACACGCTTCATGAACGAACGCGGGCGCGTATAAATACGTCTAGGCCACCTGTCTCTT